>NC_084535.1:23964365-24006865 GCF_024500275.1 Phycodurus eques
TCATACAGTGTATACGTGTGTGTGTGTGTGTGTGTATTTGTGTGTGTGCACGCCTGTGTGTGTGTGTGTGTATGCCTCAGTGCACCATCGATGGCAGCATCTGCGTCTTAGTGTGATTCTGCAGCAATGAGACTGAGGCCCATCGCCCTCACATGCAATTCAGATGAGCTCTGCAAATCCAGCATGAAATTAAATTTACAACTTGGACCACCCCCCCGCCCCCCATCCCCCCCCCCCCACACACACACACACATACAGTCTCTTCCCTCTGATGGCTGCCCTGATAACACATCACTGTGTGTGAGTGTGTGTGCCCGTGTATGTTAATGCTTCCAATACTAACACATGTACTGTATATGTAGCTTTGCAATGTGTGTCAATATCTTGTATGGTGTGGTACATTGTTACTTATTAATATTTGCTTTAACAACATGGCGTGTGCCATGGTTATGGATTGATGATTCAGTACAATGGCAAGTTGAAAATCATACAAATTGTTTTGGCCTGTATTGACTGTGTGTATGTACAGTATGTGTCGGTTTGTGAGTGGGGGGGCAGGGCATGTTACCCACCTTGCTATTTTTATGTTTTGTACTGTATATTGCCCTTCCCTGCCCTGCTGAATAATAGAACATTTCCAACAATAATAATAACACTAATGGCCACCGGCATTACACCGCAATCATAACCACATTCATATGAAGAGCTACACACACACGCACGCGCACACACACACACACACAATTCAGTCAACACCAAGTCCGGGCCAATCATGTCTGCCCTGGCTCTCTGCATTTGCATAAAACAATTACCCTGGGCGGACTCAGGGTTCAATGTCGTCTAGACAGCATGTTTCACTGTGGTGTCATCAAGGCGTGGGTATGTCTGTATATGTTTATGGGGGAGACGGGGGACACACTAGGTTGGTTGTAAATTAGCTAGGGTATGGTTGCTTGGGCACTGGTCGAATCACACCACCCTAAGGCACATTGGGTGAAAGATTTATTCACATAGATATCACATACACACATGCAAATCAGGAAACCTGGACAGTTACACGATGACATTGAGGAGTTAGTGAAAAGCAATATTCATACGGGGGCAGAGGGCATAGAGGAGGGCGGTAAAAAAGGATTGTGAATGGAAGTGTTTGTGTGTACATGCATACACACATATACATATGGATCTCAGTTCCTGTCTCCATTTCCCTCTCTACTACTAAGCTTTTCATGAGCCCATTATTTTCTGCTGCTTAACGAGCTGATTGCTCCACCCAATCTGCCCCTTTGACTGACCATAGCTCTGGCAGGAATGAAAGGAAAATAATTGAGAAGCTGTAATAAACAACTACAAAAACAATTTAACCCCATACATGTGGCCAGTGGTCAGTAGCAAAGTGGGTTGTTTGTATACAATATATTCTTGTTACCCCTCCTTGAGCCCTCACCTTATCGTGGTGGAGGGGTTTGTGTCCCAATGATCCTAGGAGCTAAGTTGTCTGGGGCTTCACGCCCCTGGTAAGGTCACCCATGGCAAACAGGTCCTAGGTGAGGGACCAGAAAAAACATGGCTCCAAACACCCCTTTGATGAATAAAACAAATGGATGTAGGTTTCCCTTGCCCAGACATGGGTCGCCGGGGCCCCCATCTGGAGCCAGGCTGAGTGCTGAGGGGGCTGCTTCAAGAGTATGGGGTACCGAACACCCTGATACGGGCTATTCGGTCCCTGTACGACCAGTGTCAGAGTTTGGTCCACATTGCTGGCAGTAAGTCGCACTCGTTTCTGGTGAGGGTTGGACTCTGCCAAAGCTGCCCTTTGTCACCGATTCTGTTCATAACTTTTATGGACAGAATTTCTAGGAGCAGTCGAGGCATAAAGGGGGTCCGCTTTGGTGGTAGTATTGCATCTTTGCTTTTTGCATATGATGTGGTTCTGTTGGCTTCATGAGTTTCCTCCGCAGGGTGTCCGGGCTCTCCCTTAGAGATCGGGTGAGAAGTTCGGTCATCCGGGAGGGGCTCAGAGTAGAGCCGCTGCTCCTCCACATTGAGAGGTGGCTCGGGCATCTGATTAGGATGCGTCCTGGATGCCTCCCTGTTGAGTGGTTCCGGGCAGGTCCCACCGGAGGAGACCCCGGGGACGACCCAGGACACGCTGGAGAGACTACGTCTCTCGGCTGGCCTGGGAACGTTTGAGGATCCCATTGGAAGAGCTAGTAGGAAGTGGCTGGGGAAGTCTGGGTATCCCTGCTAAAGCTACTACCCCCGCGACCCGACCTCGGATAAGCGGAAGACAATGGATGGATGGATATTCTTGTTATCAATAAAACACTATACAAAATAAAACATAAATTATGTGTGACTTGCATGACTTAAATATACAGTATAAATCCATAGCTGTTATTATTAGTTGCTCATAAATAAGATATTTTATATGTCATTCCTAAATGTGTTCGCATGTTGCAAAACATAATCCAGGAATAAAGTAATACCATCCTTATTTTCTATGCTGTACATTCCTTCAGTACTTAATCATGTCCGTTTTTCTTAAGATATGGAGCTCATTAAGCCCAGCACTGTCATCTCGTCTTGTACTTTTATGACCTTGCTAACCACCATTAGATACCAAAACTAAAGAACAAATATGATCTGCCATAGTCACAAAGTAAAGATTAGTTGCTCACCTACTGTTTACAATCTGTGATGCAAAATATATATCCATATCTTTATTCAGTTCTTGTTAACTCCTAATATGACATTGTTTAGGTTAAGGTGATCAGAATTTTTTTTTTCATATGAATGAATTTTTTCTTGCTGAACCTCTCAATGTATCTACAATGGCCACACTTTGAGAGCCTGCCCGCTATTGTCTAATATGATAACTATGATAATAATTATTTTTTTAGTTGTTCTGTGGGAAAATGTGTCCAATCATCCAGTGGAGCATTGTCAGGTCTGAGGTCATTGATGTACAAATGAAAATTAAGTTACCACTAATGCCAAGTGTTTGATGGTGTTCAGGTTGTTGCTTTAAAAAAAAAAAAAAAATGTTCACACTAACCTCATCCAACTTTGAATTTATGGACCTTGCTTTACTCCGACAGGACCAGATATCATATGGCCCTTGCAAAACAGACACACGAACAGTATGCATTTTTTGTGGAGTAAACCAGCTCCCTGTATAGTAAATAGTAAAAATATCCCCATTATTTTGTTTTGCAGGGGGTGGGGCTTGTATGTAATGCAATGCCCAACATATAAAAAAAACAATAAAATAAATGTGTGAACACTATGAAAACTAACATGTAATTTTTTTTCTTTGTTCCATCTGTCGGTGTTAAAGGGCATCCAGTCAACTAGCTTGTCAGTAGCACCTTGGCTTTAATATATTAACACATGCACATGACACAACGGCTAGCTTCTCTCATTCTAATTCAAACAGATGACAGTGATGCTGCTCCTGATCACCCAAAATCTTTCCTAGGTAGAAAAACCATGAGCTACTATAACTCCTACCTAACAACATAAACAATGAGCTATGATTAAATGCAGCAATGAGGAAGGGTCATGATAATAGTGCTTTCAACACTTTATTATATCACACTGTGATGGTACTGAGAGGTAGAAATTAATAAATGTTCCGTATATCCTGGTATAAGCCAGGTACTTACACCACAACTGTATATCACTGGAAGGCAGCATTTTGCTCTGTACAGGTAGCTCGACCAGAGTCGAGTCGGGAGTAGGTAGGAGGAATTGTGTGGAACAAAACATTTTTGAAGCAATGGGTGTGCTGTATTTTCGCTGTTCAAATATTAGATTTCAACCAATTTCTGCATGGTTATAGACTTTTCTAGCTTGTTTAAAAATGTCCTAAAATAAAAATAAATAAATAACTAATCTCTTAAATTTTAGGGGTGCTGGGATTCAATTTAGGGGTGCTTGTGCACCCCAAAAATGGATGAGAGATGCCTATGCGTAATATTATTTGGACCTGGTGAGGATCAAAGCAGCCACTAGCTGCTGCTAAGCATATAGTGGGAGTGCTTAGCAGAGCTAAAATCGCCAGCCAATCGCAGGGCACTTATAAACAAACAACCATTCGCACTCACATTCACACTTACGGGCAATCTAGAGTCTTCAATCAACCTACCATGCATGTTTTTGGGATGTGGGAGGAAACCGGAGTCCCTGGAGAAAAGCCATGCAGGCACGGGGAGAACATGCAAACTCCAATTAGGCGAGGCCGGATTTTAACCCGGCTCCTTAGAACTGTGAGGCAGATGTGTTAACCAGTCATCCACCGTGCCTATTATTGTCCTATTTTTATTTTTTAAATCACCCCACTGGCTGGCACGGCGCTATGGTTGAGGATGGGGCAGGGGCACGTGCATGAACAATCCTGAGTGGGAATAGATTCATGAGGTCCGCGGACATATTTAAGTTGCCGGCCGTTATCACCAGCTCATCCTGTGTTTAATCAGATTGTCTTTCACCACAACGGCCAAGTGACAATGCTCCAGTCACACATCTCCATGCAAGACTGTCATTGCGCCTCAGTTAAAGGGAATGAATGAAAGAAACCCCTTTGATTGGTGGTGAATAAAGTCAGCTGTGTTCACGCCCAGGAGATGCAGACAGCCCCTTTTTTAAATACGCTGGCTGCGCTTGTCTACTAAATTACAAACAACCGGTCTAACCTGCCTACTCGCAGTTACTCCAAGTCCAACACCAAAAATAGAACCCCAAATGTTACGTGGAGTTTAATTTGTTGATGTTCTCAGCAAAAAACATCACCAATGCCTAATCATTCTGTCCCGAGGACATCCCCCGGCCCCGCCTGTGTGGAGTTTGCATATTCTCCCCGTGCCTGCGTGGGTTTTCTCCGGGCACTCCGGTTTCCTCCCACATCCCAATAACATGCGTGGTAGGTTAATTGACAACTCTAAATTGCCCGTAGGTGTGAATGTGAGTGTGAATGGTTGTTTGTTTGTATGTGCTCTGCAATTGACTAACAACCAGTTCAGGGTGTACCTTCTGCCCGCGACCCGAGTGAGGAGAAGTGGCTCAGAAAATGGATGGATATTTATATCAACCAATCAACATCACCCACCTACTGTAAGTTTAAACCTTATCTGTCTTTGCGTTTTCTGTACTTGTGATGCTATTTTGCTGTTAGCATACCATCGGTAAGCATTGCAGCAACTGGTCAGTGTTAGACTTCCTGTTTCATTGAGGCCCAAGTTTAGAATACTGTAGTTCTACCAAGCAAGCCCAACTTGCAAAAAAATCCTTCACAAATGCTGGTTTGGCTCTTGCAACAGTTAGCAGACCCACCCTCAGAACTTTTATCACAATTGCAACAAAATACAATTTTCTTTTGGAGAAAAATAGGTGCCTTTGTTACTGCAGGGATAAAATAATGGTGGGGGGAGCAAGCGTAACATGCTGGGAATGGGGGGGAGTTGATAATTATCCCTGGTAAAAGGGTTGCCACGCTCTGAAAGGGCGGGAGAGTGACAGGCGCTCAAGATGACAGGCCTTTGCCCTGCACTCACACACACACACACAATAACAGATAAAGAGAGTGAAAGGGAGCAAGAGACAGGGGGCAGTGGAAGGAGGTAGAGGCTGTGACATTCCAGACCCAGACTGGAGGATTAATGATGAATAAAGAGAAAAGCACACCAAGAGTTCAGGGGGGTAAAAACTGGGACCCATTTTTATTCCACAAGGATGGATGAAGTGGTATTGCAAGTCAGGCCTCCTAAGGGTAGACATCTATTGGTACACTCACAATACACACACACACACACACACACACACACACACACACAGTACGCATGTGAATGCAAGTAGACACCCAGATGAAAATAAACTCTGGTCCTTTCTTTCTCATTCTATATTGCTGCCACTTTAAATGTAATCCAAGTGGATAAACACTCACTCATACATAAAGCTGACTACACACACATGGCACATGCACAAGCAGGGCATTGTGAATCAGGAGATGCTTAATCAATGTCAAAATTCAATCAATAGCCCAAGCCCATTAAACGGGGCTCTCCGACTCCTCTCGTCTTCCACTCTTTTTTCCATTTCCTGCCTTCTCCCTTTCTTCTATGTATCAGTCCCTCTATCTCCCACCATGTACCTCTTTTTATTTCACCTTTTCGAATCCCCAAAGTGTCTGTGAAGGGCAACCTGCACTGTGGGTTAAGAAGTCCTCTTAATAGGACAATAATATGATGCAGGATTAAACAAAGAAAGTTTTAGTGCCATGACAGGTTGAGTTTGGTCTAACTGTCACACAAAGACCTTTTTTCTGCACATGGACTTATGATATGTTTGGGTTTCTTGGGTCTAATTTGTTGCATTTTTGGCAAATCCTATGCTCACATGAAGCTACTAAGAACTCCCAAGTTTATCTTTGGCTACTGACTTCTTGATCATCATCAAATAAAAGATCAAATGCCTTCCACAGCATCACATAAACATTTGTGAATTGTTCTCTAACTATAGTTCAACCCACGCAAAAATACTGTACGTGCACAAGTGACAGAATAATAAGGATGTCATTCCTTGATGTATCTGAGTGTGGAGATTAATATTGAAGAAACTAGGAATTAGGAAAACATTTACCGTAATTTCTCATGTATAATGCACATTCTTTTCCCCAAAAACTTGTCAAAAGTCAACAGTGCACATTATACATAGGTATAGGGGAAAAATTAAAAACCTTTCACATTTTATAAATGTATGCCGCCACCTAGAGGTTATGACACAGGTGGACACTTTCATTCTAATATGCCACAGCCACCTAGTGGTTCTGAAAAAGGTGTAGCCTACACTTTCTTTCCAATGTGAAAGAGTTATGTATGACTGCATATATGTAGAGTTGTGCTCTTAAGTTTACATACCCTGGCAGAATTTATGAAATATAGTTTTTTTAAAATATGACTGATGACTGGGCGGCACGGTGGTGCAAATCCCGGCTTCGCCTGTGTGGAGTTTGTATGTTCTCCCCGTGCCTGCGTGGGATTTCTCCAGGTACTCCGGTTTCCTCCCACATCCCCAAAACATGCGTGGTAGGTTAATTGAACAATCTAAATTGCCCATAGGTATGGATGTGAGTGCAAATGGTTGTTTGTTTATATCCATCCATCCATTTTCTGAGGCGCTTCTCCTCACTAGGGTCGCGGGCGTGCTGGAGCCTATCCCAGCTGTCATCGGGCAGGAGGCGGGGTACACCCTGAACTGGTTGCCATCCAATCGCAGGGCACATACAAACAAACAACCATTCGCACTCACAGTCACACCTACAGTTTGCATGTTCTCCCCGTACCTGCGTGGGTTTTTCTCCGGGCACTCCGGTTTCCTCCCACATCCCAAAAACATGCATTAATTGCCCGTAGGTGTGAATGTGAGTGCGAATGGTTGTTTGTTTCTATGTGTCCTGCGATTGGCTGGCAACCACTTCAGCGTGTACCCCGCCTCCTGCCTGATGATAGCTGGGATAGGCTCCAGCACGCCCGCGACCCTAGTGAGGAGAAGCGGCTCAGAAAATGGATGGATGGATGGATATATATATATATATATATAGATATAATATTTTTTACTTTGCATGGACATCTTTTCTGGCTTTGAAAAACCAAAAAGGAAAAACAAATGTGGATTTATGTGTGTTGAGTGCAGTCGTTGATATTTGATGAAACCGCAGCAGTGCATACAGGAGAAAAACTGGAAGTAAATTATCAGTCTCATCTCTCACTGTGTTCATATTGAAAGAGCATTTGACACAATCAATTGTGTAAAACAACATTCATCATGTGGTGTCATTTCCATTGATGCATTTCTGAAGACGATGGAAGTTGGCTTCCAGTCTCTCCAACATTGTTTTGTTGATTTGGGTGACTTCCACGTAAATAACTTCCTTCAACTCATCCAGTGGACAGGGACTCATGCGCATATACACACGTGCCTAGTGGTGTCACAAAAAAATAATCACAAATTAGGGGACCGAAGGGGCTAAGGAGCATCAGCAAAACTAGAAATGAGGTGGTTACTGCAAAGAGGACGAAGAACAGCCATTGGTACTCTCGGTGTGAGGGTCCCCCATGCTGCTGAAACCACACGTCCAATAGGCATGTGTCTTCACCGTAATCACTTGATTTACAGATCAACAGTAAAAACAAGACAAAAATAGTAAAAATGTACAACCCCTGTAATTTTCTGGCATCCGGTTGGCCACCCTATATATAAAAAACATAATGTGGACATTTCCAGAATCACACAAACTCAGGACAGGATGGGCGGGATCGGCAAGCCGTCCTAAAACGACTTTGCTAAGGCATTTAATGAAGCTGGGAAATAACCGTTTTTCAGCCAATACTTGTCAGACTTATCGCAACAGCCGGCTGACGTGCCATTCTAAGGCCAACGTCGGTACTACGTATGTTTGCTGATTGGGACAGGACAATTTTAATTCTGGTGCCATTGAGATTGGCTGGGCTTTATCTTCGTAAAATGTCTTAGTGCGATTTGATCTGCCTCGGGAGTGTAAACGTAAATAGTAATGTAGCGGGATTTTGGGAGAAAAAAGTGGTCAACATATCAAAACACGGTGGCCGTCCTTTGATGTCCATTCCTTCCTGGAAATGTCAGAACAATTAAGGAGACAAAGCAAGACAGAAGAAGACAGAAAAAGAGTTTGAGTGAAACTCTGCTTTCGATATATGACCTGTCAGTGGTTTACTAGATTGTGTTTGTCCGTGTCTGACCACATTTGCATGTCGGCATACCCATTTATGCGTCTGTATATTTGAGTCAATGTGTACGTGCGTGTAACTGGGCCGCCCTGAAGCAGTAGATTTGATCTTTGCAAAGGCTAACATCTGTCATCTGTCATTTTGGCAAGATTGATGACAGCTACCAGAATGGAAGGGTGAGGATGAGGAAGGGAAACGGGTGAGTCCATGTCTAGGACAGCGTGAAGGGTGGAGAGCGGGTCATATTATAGTGGATCATACAAACTACAATACCTTGGGGTTGTAGATTGGGAATTAGTGCTGGGTAAGTGGAGTAGTAAATATTGGTTGGGATGAAGATTTAATCATTCAATTCTTATACTATAACAGTCACTGAAAGGCATTTAAAAATATATTTGGGGTTAAATGTATCAATTAAATTTAGGTAGAGCTAGGTATATAAAATATGACTTTAAAGGCTACCATGACTATGTGTTCATGCTCAGTGAAGATGTACAAACATTCTTCTATTGGTATCACATTTGCATTTTTTTTCTCCAAGCCTGTATTGTGTATTTCTTAGTACGGTCTACATCTACTGGCTAAACTTTAAATATAATGGCTATGGTGAATGAGGAAACATTAAAACAAATTTCACACAGAGCCCTCATGTGGTCACATCAATTAGAAAAAAAAATAGTCAATGAGGAATCCAAGCATTATCAACCTCTTTTGTTGAAACTAATAAAAAATAAAACATATGAATACAAAACTCCGCGAACCTTGTGAGGATAAGCGGCTCAGATAATGGATGGATGGATGGATGAATACAAAACTTTACATTGCAATTATCCTCGCTCAATTCTCTTTTTATTAGGCTCAATGTGTCCGCAGGGACAATTCTTGACAGCCATACACACAGCTGGCTGAAATAAAAGATGGCAATGACCTAATTAACTCTGGGGTGGTGATATCCAAACAGACTGAGGGAGAGAGTGAAGTTACATCGGTTTAATGCTCAGTTAGCACAGGTCATGCTCTATGAATAATTCAAGCTGACCTGCGGTTCGCAGAGTGAGTTTTAAGTGGACAATGACCCAGTGCTCGCTCATTTAGCCTACGCCTCCGCTAACAAGGCTAAGTATTCACCGACTCTTCAGTATCCTCCACTAACAAGCTAATGGAATTTCAATCAAGAGGATGCACTGAATGGCTTAGCATGGCTGAGCCTCTCTCTGGCAATCTACACACACATCAATATTCAATTAGATCTGTGAGTTTTTCAGGCAGCCTTGTTCAGTAAGAAGTTGTGCTAAGGGAACATTTGCAAAGGCAAAAAGGCTGGTTCCAAACAGGGTCGATAACTTTAATAGTTGCCTGTAACCTTCCCTGTAATCACAACCTTGCCACAGATTAAAAAAGAATTGGGGAAATGTAACAGCATATAATATAATGATGAGTTCAGTAACCTTGAGAACTGACTGGGCAAATATGCTACGGGCAAGAAAAAAAATCTATTTCATAACTCATTGAAATATTGTCATGGGAAGGCATAGTGATTGTTTTACATTCACTCAAAATGTATACTGGCTTTTACACTTCCTTGGCAACCGGCCCAACTTCCGCCTGTTTGTGGCCCCCAAACTGTTACGGCCCTTTCCAATATTAGAGAAGATTGGGCGTTGGAGAAAAACCCAATGTGGTAAATTGTTCATCGGGTGTGGGGGATGTAAGGAACTGGCTGTGTTGGAATTTTCAAAAGCAGACAGATTAAAAGTGATACGGGGGAAAGGCGTAAGTATAGACTGTTTGGACCGTATTCACTGCTTGGACTGTTTTTCAAAGTGTGAGCTGCCCAAGAAGTCCAGACTACTACGCTGGAGCTAGCTAACTGGCTAGGCCGTTAGCTAGCACATCATTGAATAAAGTAAATGTTTCATCTCCCAACACAAATCACCCACAGCTTTACTAATCCATCCATCCATTTTCTGAGCCGCTTCTCCTCACTAGGGTCGCGGGCGTGCTGGAGCCTATCCCAGCTATCATCGGGCAGGAGGCAGGGTACACCCTGAACTGGATGCCAGCCAATCGCAGGGCACATACAAACAAATAACCATTCACACGCAAGTCACATCTACGAGCAATTTAGAGTCTTTAATGAATGCATGTTTTTGGGATGTGGGAGGAAACCGGAGTGCCCGGAGAAAACCCACGCAGGTACGGGGAGAACATGCAAACTCCACACAGGCGGATGCATGTGTGTGTTAGGGGTGTTTGCTTCCTGCAAAAGTTGCCTTCATATGCTTAATTTATCCTACTTTTTTTCCATGTTCACGCTTTAGAACACACTGGATCATGAGGATATGTTTCAAAAACACTGTTATGAAGCTAGGCAGCACGGTGGTATAGTGGTTTGGGATCCATGACAAGGGACATGTTTTGTTTTATTTAACTCTTCATTCTAACCTATATCAAAATACAAATGACTGTTTATTTCAACCCAAGTTTTTGTTGTTATGAGAGAAACAGACATTGTGTTTTGAATATTACAGTATTATCTCATGTGGCAAGACCAACCGTGATAATGGACCTTCGACTCATTGGGCTGTATTTTTGTCGAATGCGCAAAAACTGACGTATCTTGATTTTCGTGCAAGCGAAAGACTCGCTGTTTGGCAGACCGGTCTGCGCCAAGATGGGTGTAATGTTAACACAGGCAATCACAGCGGTGACAAGCGTAGATTAGGCAAAATGAGAGCAGGGAGAACTTGTTCGTCATGTAAACATTTTTTAAATGCCAAGAACAAAAATTATCACGACATACCTGTCTATTCAGCAATGCAATTTTGGACTTGGAGCCAGTCTCAAGAAGGAGTCATGCCATCTCACATGTTACAAAACTCCTTTGAACTGATAATTTCCTTGAATCTGGGTCATTCAGTGCACTGTGACAGTTAGTGCTGGCTTCTCCCAGAGCAGTTTTGCAGATGTGCTGTCCCAAGTCTGAGAAGAAGAAGAAGAAAAATAATATTTTATTGTCAGGAACATGCATGCATGCATGCACACACAAAAATTATTCTCTGCATTTAACCCAACACAGTGAACACATGCACATGCTAGTGGAACACACTGGAGCAGGGGGCAGCTGAAGCACCCAGGGAGCATTTTTGGGGTATCAGTGTCTTGCTCAAGGACACCACAGCCGTGAGTTGGCGGATGGTCCAGTCAGGGTCTTGAACCTAGGTCCCCCATGGGGGAAGACAATGATCTTAACCATTGGGCCACGGCTGCTCAAGACAGGCAGCTTGGTCCGGTCCATGAGAATTTATGGCACACATGAAAGCAAAGACCCGGGATTCCACCTGTGACCAAGGTGCGGCGAGGGATCCTGGTTAAAGTAAGCCATTTTAAACTAAAAAGAATAACTTATGTACAGAGACGCAGCGGCTCAATTGTGGCATTTAAATGCTTTAAACGTTTTAAATGTCATGCAGAATGGGCAGATGCATCCAATTCACATGCACTTGGGACCAGTGACATGCGGTGAGGTTCATAATTGGTGAGGTACTGACTACGTCACGTGACGTCTGGAGCTCAATGAAGCTCAACTCAACACTGCCACATGCTGGTTGTTGCACCGTACATACCAGACTCCACTGTGCACTTTTAGTGGCTTTTCTGGTCGATAAAAAAGACTAAATGTCACACACTTTCATTAAATATATTAGACAGTCTGTCAGTAAGTGCAGTACATGTGTGATACAACGTATAATATTGGCGATGTAATGAGGAAACACCAACGTCTCGTGTGAAGCCATGGACCAATCACAGCCTGCCTGAATGGATGTGTGCGTGGTCTCTTGAAGCATTGACTCAACGTGACTCGGAGCTGCGCTGCGAAATCTTTGAAATTATTGGATTGAAAAATAAAATTTATGTAAAGCACGGACCATAGAACTAAAATGGAAAAATTTAATGTAATCATAAGGTTTTATTTACTATTCACATGTAGTGGAAAGGAAAGACCACCAGGGGGGAGTGAGGCTCTGCCTCAATTGCCTATTCTGACCATATGTCACTGCTTGGGACTCGTTAAACAAACAAACAATGGCTTTTTTGGAGTTTCTGGATTTATTTTCTGTAACTGTGTTTCTTTCCATTACACTTCTAATTCCATAACTTCAAACTTAAATTTATACTAACAGTGCTCTCCTATATTTTCAGTGGTGAAATCACATCAACGCAACGGGCACCTAAAGAACAAAACCTTTTTAAACCTGTTTGTTCCCACCACTTTTACAGTTGCTGGCAACAGTGCACACACTCCATTAGGGTGGCCAACCAATTTAGTCCCTAATATTTGGGATCTTAGTAAGACCATGTCCTCTAACAGCACGTGCAATCTGTTCGAATGAACATGCAATTTTGCGCTCACTAAATGGGATCTTAATGAATCAGGCAGTAAGAACTGTAGAAAAACACACACATTTTTCCTTATGATATGCGGGGTTGGTTAAGATGTTAAAAATCGTAATGTGTGTATACTGCTTTACTGGTATTTTACTTATGAGATTATTTGGCAACAAAAAAACTGGTACTCAAATACTGTAGACGAATAGTATGGTATGAATGGCAGAGAATGGAAGACATACAGACGTACAGACCAGGTAGAAAACATAAGGGTGGAAAGAAGGTAATGAAACAAGAGGAAACACGCAGGAAAGAAAAAAGAGGTGAATTTAAATCACTAACTCCAAATGAATGTGCTGTGATGCTAAGAAAGTGAAACAAGTCAGTGATGGATAAAAGTCTGGATTCTGGTATGAATGGTTGTCTGTCTCCGCATGTACCCTGCAATTGATTGGCCAATCCAGGGTATATTCTGCCTCTTGCCCAAAAGTCAACTCGGATTAGCATTAGCTCCCCACAACCCTGATCATGATAGGTGAGTAGCATATCATCTCACAAATAGCTACAGTTTATTTTTGTTTTCTGCAGAACTCAAATCCCAATCTCTGGTTCCTGTCGGACGTACTGCCACCCTCCCTGAAAAAAACAAAAAAACATTGAAAAAACATTGGGAGGAACGTTGACACTAACAACAGTTGCATTTTCCCCTGAAAATGCAACTCTTGTTTTTATATATAAAACACAAGATTGATGATTTGGATCACAGATATTTTGGTGGCCTAACTTTAGTGTATGGCAAATGTCACATAAACAGACTGTAGTATTGCATTGTGGCCACATAGTTGTTGTTCAATTGAACATTTAAATAAATGGTTGAGGGGCAATGAGAGAGAGGAAACCTTTTTCCAATTGGCTGAGAGAAACAAAAGCCTACTCAACCTTGCTGATCGAAATTGCACTTGAGAGCAACGCTGGCAAACGCTACAGTAAATACTGATTCATTTGAATTCCTAATGAATACACGTTGACTCTTTTAAAAGGAACGGTATTGAAGGAATGTGGTGTGTATTATTCACAGAGGTAGAAAAACAAATGGATGAAAAAAGGAGGGTCACAAGGAGAATAATTAATTAGTTTGCGGGAGTGAAGTGTGCGTTCAAATTGAAGGACACTCTGACAAGGCATGCACACATAAATGCTCATGAAGAACAAGGTATGCAACAAAAGTTAAGCAGAACTCAAAGTGTGAGAGGTCCTTAAGGTCTTTTAAATGCAACTGCAAACTTGCAAAAACGCTAAATTGTATTTATTTTCTTAAAAAATATACAGTATACCAGTATGTATTAGCTTTTTATAACATTAAAGCAATCAGTGTCGATAACATGCAGGAGTAGCAAAAATGTGTTTGTTTGTGTCATTTGAGGTTTATCAGTTATTTCATTGCCATATCTCGCTGTTTTTTAAATTTTTAAAATTTATTTATATATTTTTAGCAGGGACACACTGTACTAACACTCTTCTTAACCACATTTCTTTCATTTGATGTGACAAAGGAAATGTATTTTGTCTTAGGCCTACGCGTTGTGGTTTTTTTCACATTTGGTTTCTCTTTTGTCCTTTTTTCAGGTATACAGTTATGTCTTTTTGTGTCAAAGAAAGCCTTGACATGACATCTTTTTACATTTGAACAGCAAAGACAAAGGCGAAACATGACATGCCTTTTCTGCCTGTCTCCCAGGAGGAAGGAGGAGGAAAAAGAGGCACGGATAAAGCGAGAAACGTTATGCAAATGGGATTTTATAAGTCGAGTCGGGCATGTTGTCGTGACACTGTCTATATTTAAAACAGGTCACCTTAACCCCACCCCTGCTGTCTCAATGACAGACACCGAATGAGGCTGCCTTGACATCTGGATCTTCCACAACTGCAGTAACGCACACGTGCATGGACATCATATTCAAAGGCCCTGCTGTATCGTATTTACATATTCAAATCCAAAGAATATACTGTACCTGCAATACACGTAAAGTGTGACAATGGCTGTGATATATGTACATATGTAAAACTGGTGAGCTCATTCTGGGCAGGCTAGGACCCAATCATTCCAGTGCACTGAGCAGTGAGACAAGCAGTCAGCTTCTCAGCGACTGAGAGAGGTGACAGTAGACAATGCCTGACCCCAGCACATTCATTCGTCCCTCTCACCGTCCGTCCCCTCCTTCATCAGATGCCCCCCCCCACTCGTCCATATTCAACGACGAGCAAACGCATGCATGCGCAGGAACCCGACACGATGGGCCACTATGGAGTGGCCATGAAGAATGGCTACCATCTATTTACAGCCATCCTCCAAGCCCCTATGGCTCTCTACTTTTAATGAGACGAGATCACACTGACCAGCATTGCCTCTTCATCCTTGTCCTTCCTCTCATCTATCACCCCAAACCTCTATTTCAATAATTTCCTCACTTAATTTGCCTTTTTTGACATACATACCAATGAAGAAGACACTTCTTAAGTTGGCCAGACGTGGACCCTTTCTCAGAACCCTTTCCTAACAACATAGGCATTTTCTTTCCCCTTTCTTGTTCCCTCATTCCCTCTCGTTCCCCCTCTCTGTCTACTGTCCATAAAATATGCCTCGGCGTTATCTCTCCCCCCACGCAGGAGAATAATGAAAGGCAGTGGCATGACAGATTGGACATAGATGAGATTGTCGCTGTGACTATATGCACGACTCGCCTCGGCCCCAGCTTTGCATCTGAAATGGGAAAAGGGTACGGTGGAGGGTGTGTGGGCGGTGGGAGAGGGGGGCAGGGAATGTTGGGTGCTAGGGGTGACAGAAGACATGAGGGGCAGTGGGTGCAGTGGTTTGGCAGGGGAGGGACAGGCGGAGTGGCGGTGCAGGTTCAGTATGCTTGATGAGTTTGACATAAAAGGGGAGGCAGATCCTTTGTATGCATGTGTGAACGACTTGTTCGCAGTCAGGCAGCGGAATCCGAAAGTGACCCTCTGACTGAATATAAAATTACAATACATGCAGTGCTTTTATCTGCACACAGTAGTGACGATATGATGCTGGGACACATCATCACTGTGTATGACCACTAAATTGTCTGAGATTAGTCAGATTACAGCTGGCGAGCATGAGTGTGAGAGACGGAAAGGCTGCCAAGATGGCTGCTGCAGTGCGGCGGCACGATGCCAGCAGGCAACATGTGGGCACCTGTAACTGCTACAGCCGGACATCATGCTTAGCCAAGGTGCCAGCAAATGCTGCGACAGCAGGGGGTTAACAAGGGCAAAGGAGGGCAGAGCTGGAGGGTGCGGGTGGTCTGTAGAGCAACTATTACGGCGACTGATTTCAATAATGTAAAACTGTAGTCGGCTCATAAGTTGGTGTTTTTTTACATACTATGCATAAAATATTATCGTGAAATTATGACTTTAATACAATTATTTAATAAGTAATAAAATAATAACTAGAACGATGGTTATCAAACTTTTTACACCAAGTACCACTTCAAAAAATACTTGGCTCTCTGAGTGCCACTATAATAACAATCATTAAAAATATAGGAGCGTAGTAGGCCCAAGTGTTCTTCAAACCAAGGCAGAGGTTTTATTCCTGAAAAGTATATTTCATGTTTTTTTTGTTAGCCACTGTAACATCAGGCACAGTTTGAACATCTAGACTGAAAATATTTTAAAAAACTGTACTTAAAAAAGTATTCTTTTCAAATGTATTGCATATAAAAGTTGAATAAAAATTATGCCTAAACCAATGTTTGAAAAGATCTTTCCTAAACGATCACAAATGAATACAAAAATGAATGAAATGAAAGAGAAAATTTAAATAAGCAAGTTTTATATACATATATATATTCATTCATTCATTCATTTTCCGTACCGCTTATCGTAACTAGGGTCGCGGGCATGCTGGAGTCTATCCCAGCTATCCCTGGGCGAGAGCTAGGGTACACCCCGAACTGGTCGCCAGCCAATCACAGATATATATATATACACACAGACCCTTTCCAAAAAAATTGAATATCACGGAAAAAATTCTTTATTTCCATAATTTCATTCAAAAAATTAAACTTTCAGAGATTATAGATTCGGGGCACACAATTTAGACAATTTCAAGTGTTTATTTTGTTATTTTTACATAATTTGGGCTTCCAGCTCATAAAACGCACGAAATCAGGAATTAAAAAAATGTGAATACTGTGAAGAAATCAGCCCACATTTTGCAGGCCATAAATGTTTTAAACTGAGTGTCGCACACTAATCATCTACTAAACTCAAAGCACCTGCACAGGTTTCCCCAGGTGTCATAAAATTGCTTCAGTTTGGTTCAATTGTCTCAGTCGCCTGACTTTGGTGCGGGCAGCGTGGCTTCAGTTCCCATTCGGTGATGTTGTGAACGTGAGTGCAAATGGCTGTCTGTGTCTCTATGTGCCCTGCAAGTGACTGGCGACCAGTTCAGGGTGTAGTCCCCCTTTTGGATGGGATAGGCTCCAGTGCCCCGCGACACTAGACAGCTGTTGAGAATGGATGGATGGATGGATGGATGTCTCAGTTGGGTTCAAAATTGGGACGACTGCAGACTTGACAACTGGCCAGAAGAACATCATTGATACACCCCATAGGATGGCTAAGCCACAAAAGTTCATAGCTAAGGAGGCTGGCTGTTCACAGAGTGCTCTGTCCAAGCATATCAATGGAAAGTCTAGTGGAAGGCCAAAATGTGGCAGGAGAAGATACACCAGCAAAAGAGATGACCATGGGCTTCAGCGGATTATCAAACAGAGACAATTCAACAATCTAGCAGAGATCCAGAGAGGGTGGAATGAGGTGTTGATATTTTTGCTGATTTATTAAAAAAGAAAAACTGAAATATCACACAGCCATAAGTATTCAGACCCTTTGCTATATATTTAACTCGGGTGCTCTCCATTTCTTCTGATCATCCTTAAAATGGTTCTGCACCTTCATTGGAGTCCAGCTGTGTTTGATTATACTGATTTGACTTGATTAGGAAAGCCACACACCTGTCTACATAAGAGCTGACAGCTCACATTGCATGTCAGAGCAAATGAGAATCATGAGGTGAAAGGAACTGCCTGAAGAGCTCAGAGACAGAATTGTGGCAAGGCACAGATCTGGCCAAGGTTAAAAAAAAAATTCTGCTGCACTTAAGGTTCCTAAGAGCACAGTGGGCTCCATAATCCTGAAATGGAAGACGTTTGGGATGATCAGAACCCTTCCTAGAGCTGGCCGTCCGGCCAAACTGAGCAATTGTGGGAGAAGAGCCTTGGTGAGAGAGGTAAAGAAGAACCCAAATATTACTGCGGCGGAGCTCCAGAGATGCAGTCAGGAGATGGGAGAAAGTTCTAGAAAGTCAACCATCACTGCAGCCCTCCACCAGTCAGGGCTTTATCGCAGACTGGCCCGACGGAAGCCTCTTCTCAGTGCAAGGCAGATGAAAGCCTGCATGGAGTTTGCTAAAAAAACACATGAAGGACTCCAAGATGGTGAAAAATAAGATTCTCTGGTCTGATGAGACCAAGATAGAAATTGTTGGCCTTAATTCTAAGTGGCATGTCTGTAGAAAACCAGGCGCTGCTCATCCATCCATCCATCCATTTTCTGAACTGCTTATCCTCACAAGGGTCACGGGAGTGCTGGAGCCTATCCCAGCTATCTTCGGGCAGGAGGCGGGGCACACCCTGAACTGATTGCCAGCCAATTGCAGGGCACACATAAACAAACAACCATCCCCACTCACATTCAGACCTACGGGCAATTTAGAGTCTTCAATTTACCTACCATGCATGTTTTTGGGATGTGGGAGGAAACCGGAGTGCCCGGAGCAAACCCACGCAGGCACGGGGAGAACATGCAAACTCCACACAGGCGGGGCCGGGGATTGAACCCAGCTCCTCAGAACTGTGAGGCAGACGCTCAAATCAGTCGGCCACCGTGCTGCTCATCACCCTTCCAATACAGTCCCATCAGTGAAGCATGGTGGTGGCAGCATCATGCTGGGGGGTGATTTTCAGATGCAGGTACAGGGAGAGTGTTTGCAATCGAAGAAAAGATGAATGCGGCCAAATACAGGGATATCCTGGACGAAAACCTTCTCCAGAGTGCTCAAAACCTCTGTCTTAACCCTATTGGAGGTAGGGAACCCCACAAGTTTCATCTGGAGTTCACAGAACCTTTCCTTATTTAAAAAAAAAAAAACAAAAAAAACAAATCGGGGTTTTCAAATTCAAAACAGGTATATTTTATTGTCTGTGCAAAGTCTCACTCATCCAGGTCAGTTGCACACAAAATCATTGTTAAAGAGCAACATCAACAAAACATGAATTTCACACAAAATTTAAAAAAAATAAATAAATTAAATGAAAATTGACTGTAAGTGAATGTGCATTTTGCTGTTGTCATTCCCCTTGGTAAGTGCCACTCTCACATCAGAGAAATGGACTTCGTTGTCAAAATTCACAACAAAATATGTTGCTTTTCTTGATGTTATTTCTACAATCCTCGAAAAGGTTTCATAGGTAAGAATTGATTTTTTTGGGGCTTTTTTAATTATTGGAAGCACTGTCTGATGCCACAGCAATGCTATCAACCCAAGTGTATCGTTGAAATGTTGTTAAATAATGATAGTTTCAGAAAGAACAAAGTATTTCAACTCGAGGCGCAGCGCCGCAATGGTAATCGGCCACCTTGATGCAGCGTTGTGTTTTGAACGGCATGAACGCGGCATTGAAAATGCAGTGTAAAAAGGCTTTTTACGGATACATGCATGCAGGCACACACGGTGTTTAACGAGTCCTCTGTTGAACCCCAGAGACTGCCTCACCGAACCCCTGGGGTTCAATCGATCCCAGGTTAAGAACCACTACCCTAAGCACACAGCTAAAATACCGAAGGAGTGGCTTCAGAACAACTCCGTGACTGTTTTTGAATGGCCCAGCCAGAGCCTTGATTTAAACCCAATTGAGCATCTCTGGAAAGACCTGAAAATGGCTGCCCACCAACGTTCACCATCCAACCTGACATAACTGGAGAGGATCTGTAAGGAGGAATGGCAGACGATCCCCAAATCCAGGTGTGAACAACTTGTTGCATCATTCCCAAGACGTATTAGCTCAAAAGGTGCTTCTACTAAATACTGAGCAAAGGGTCTGAATACTTATGTCTGTGTGATATTTCAGTTTTTCTTTTTGAATAAATCTGCAAAGATTTCAACAATTCTGTTTTTTTCTGTCAATATGGGGTGCTGTGTGTACATTAATGTGAAAATGAACTTAAATGATTTTAGCAAATGGCTGCAATATAAAAAAGAGTGAAACATTTAAAGGGATCTGAATACTTTCTCTACCCACTGTATATAAATATATAAATATATACACACATATATCATCATCATCAGCCATTATCTATCCACTGCAGGATGAAGGGTTCTTCTTCACGTTTCCAACTACGACAACATTTTGCAATTTATTGCCAGTGTATTCCGGTCTGTTTAATAATTTCACCTATCCATCTACTTTTAGGTCTTCGCCGTGGTCACTTTGTGTCCAGTGGTATTCAATGGATAGTTTCTGTGGTCCACCTTTTGTCAGCTCTTTGGGCAACTTGGCCAGCTCATTTCCATTTAAGGCTTTTGATTTTTTGAATGACGTCGGTAACTCCCGTCTGCTGTCTTATCCAACTGCATCTTTTCTTGTTGCGAATGCTTATTTTCAACATTTGGCATTCCATGTTCCTTTGGGTTACATGTTGTCTTTGTATAACTTTGGCATTCGTAGTCCAAGTTTCACTACCGTAAGTGAAGACTGGTAAAATACATTGATCGAAAAGTTTTCTTTTCAAGCAAATGGGAAGATATATATGCTTCACAAAAACAACTTTATTTTCTGTTTACTTTCACCACTCAGTGGCGTGCAAAGGTGTATTGCTAACCTGAGCACACAATGCTTGTATTGCCCCTCGCCGAAAACCAATCATCAACATGGGTGGGAGGGCTGATAGCGGTAATTTTTCTTGATTGAAATAAATTCGTAGATAGGGAGGTGGTGGGCAGTTGGATTGGGGGGCTGCTGGCAGACTTCTATGCCCGATCGATATACATTTGTGGATATGGGACTTCTTTTACTTATTTTTTTCTGAATGAAATACATTCGTCAATATTGGAGGAGGGGATGCTCACCCAAACCCATTTGGATGCTCCCCTGGAGGGGGGGAGCACCCAAACCCATTTGGATGCTCCCCCCGCCCCCCCTCCACACACACACTGCTTTCACTTCTAATTTTCATCCACTTACTTGATTTTAAATGGATCGTCACACAACAATTTTTTTTTTAGTTTTGAGTCACATCCATACCTACTAAAAAAACCTATGTGAGCTTTTAAGAGGTACAGGAAGCTGAAAGATGTGTAGGAGAAGGAGAAGGTGAGTTAAATGTGACTTTTTGGCACTAAAGTAGGAGCTGTGTTGAGGCTAAGCTACAAATGAATTTGACATGACCCAGAGTGAAGCAGGTAAACAGGCCCAACCTGCTTTGCCTGAGGTGACCATCTGGCCCTGTCTCATAGCGAACAAGCCTGCAGGATGAACAAATGCGTGCGCACACACACAAACACACACGCACGCACACACACACACACACACACACACACACACACTTTCACTCACAGGCTGGTGTACCTGGTGTCCCCCTCTTTGCCTGCCTGTGTTTTTGTTTTTGCCTCTCAAAAGCTGACATGTTTTGGCTGCAAGCAACGGGAGGCATCAGGTAGGAGAACAAGCAAAAAGAGGTATCAACACACACGGGATGCACACACACAGACCTTCCTTTGTAAGACACAGAAAAAACATATGGCAATTCTGCACAGTGTTGTAGTCCTTAAGTGATGCTAACTTGACCCGAGGCAAAAGTAGAGAAAGTAACCAAAAGGAAAAGAATGGGCCAGAAAGGAGAAAAGAGGAAAAGGAAGGAGTTGTATGAAATTGTTACAAATTATTGGTGCGCCGTTACAGACTCCTGCTGGTGCAACATGATTTCGATTTTTGATTTTCCACACAAAAAACACATGAAAAAATACCTGTTCAACGAGCTTTGTTTTGCTAAAGTTAGAAAACAAAAAAAGCTTTCACACTGACAACATTTAAAATAATGCAGTCATGCAGTCACTGACAATGTCCATTCATCCATCCATCCATTTTCTGTACCACTTTATCCTCACAAGGGTCGTGGGCGTGCTGGAGCCTATCCCAGCTATCTTCGGGCGAGAGGCGGGGTACTGGTCGCCAGCCAATTACAGGGCTCATTGAAACAAACAACCATTTGCGCACACATTCACACCTACGGATAATTTAGAGTCTTCAATCAACCTATCATGCATGTTTTTGGGATGTGGGAGGAAACCGGAGTGCCCGGAGAAAACCCTCGCAGACACGGGGAGAACATGCAAACTCCACACAGGAGGGGCCGGGATTTGAACCCCGGTCCTCAGAACTGTGAGGCAGATGTGCCAACCAGTCGTCCACCGTGGCGTCGCTGACAATATTTCTAATAAATCTTTCTGTGCAACAATTTTTGACACATTCATGATGTAAAAACAAAGGAAGGCACATTGAATGAGAGCAGAAGAACGGCTTTTACTGCTGGTATGTCTGTGGCCTCTGCCAGTGTGTTGTGACGTTCCACAGATAGATAAGAGAGTCATAAAATGAAGGGATCAAAGATCCAGGCATGGCAGGGGGAGGGATGGGGAAAAATTAATGAATATGAGTAATCAAATTCACTATCTCATTTTTTTTAAAATTTAAAATCCTTTCTTTTTAGTTAATTAAAGCCAATTACTATTCTAATTGGCTGAGTCTTGCATGTCCAGTTCAGTAGCGTCATTATGGAGCTATTAAAGAAGATCCACCGAGATAAAGGAACAGAGAAAGCATAATCAACCAATCAATTAGACTGTTTGACCAAATGAGCTTCACTTCATCACCATGTTTGATCTTATGTCCTTGGATTGGCTTTTTTTTTTTTTTTTTTAAACCAATACATTAGCCCAACCCTTTTTGGAGTCCTTGGAGGGGGTGCTGGAGAGCGGGCCTACTGGTGACTCCTTCGTTCTGCGGGGGGACTTCAATGCTCACGTGGGTAATGACAGTGACACCTGTAAGGGCGTGATTGGATTTCAAATACACCCATTTTGCCCCCCACCACCACCACCACCCCAGTCAGAACCCGAGAAGTGTTCTGTTATTGGACTTCTGTGCTCATCATGGACTGTCCATAATGAAGACCATGTTCAAGCATAAGGGTCTCCACACATCATCGACTTTGTGGTTGTGTCATCAGACTTGCGACCGCATGTCTTGGAAACTCGGATGAAGAGTGGGGCGGAGCTGTCAACTGATCACCACCTGGTGGGAAGTTTGCTCTGATTGTGGGGGAAGATGCCGGTCCGACCTGGCAGGCCCAAACATATTGTGAGGGTCAGCTGGGAACATCCGGCAGAATCCCCTGTCAGAAGGAGTTTCAACTCCCAACTCCGACAGAACTTTGCTCATGTTCCGGGGGAGGCGGGGGACATAGAGTCCGAGTGGACCATGTTCCTTGCCTCCATTGCTGAGGCTGCCGACTGGAGCTGTGGCCGTAAGGTGGTGGGTCCTTGTCCTACCCGTTGGTAGACACCAAGCTGAAGAAGGAGTCCTATTGGGCCTTTTTGGCCGGAGTTCTTAAAGGCTCTGGATGTTGTGGGGCTGTCCTGGTTGACACACCTCTGCAACATCGCGTGGACATCAGGAGCAGTGCCTCTGGATTAGAAAACTGGGGTGGTGGTCCCCCTTTTTAAGAAGAGGAAGCGGATGGTGTGTTCCAACTACAGGGGGATCACACTCCTCAGCCTCCCTGGTAAGGTCAATTCAGGGTTGCTGCAGAGGAGGGTCCATCAGAAAGTCGAATCTCAGATTCAGGAGGAGCAGTGTGTTTTTTGTCCTGGCCGTGGAACAGTGGAGCAGCTCTACACCTTCGGCAGGGTGCTCGAGGGTGCATTGGAGTTCACCCAACCAGTCTGTTTTATGGACTTGGAGAAGGCGTTCAACCGTGTCCCTCGGGGAGTCCTGTGAGGGGTGCTTTGGGACTATGGGGTACCGAACCCCCTGATACAGGCTGTTCAGTCCCTGTACGACCAGCATCAGAGTTTGGTCCACATTGCTGGCAGTAAGTCGAACTTGTTTCCGGTGAGAGCTGGACTCCACCAAGGCTGCCCTTAGTCACCGATTCTGTTCATTACTTTTATGAACAAAATTTCTTTGTGCAGCCGAGGCATAGAGGCAGTCCGGTTTGATGGCCTCAGTATTGCATCCCTGCTTTTTGCAGATGATGTCATTCCGTTGACTTCATCAAGCCGTGATCTCCAACTCTCACTGGAGCAGTTCGCAGCCGAATGTGAAGCAGCTGGGATGAAAATCAGCAACTCCAAATCTGAGACCATGCTCTCTAGATCGGGGATGAGATCCTGCTCCAAGTGGAGGAGTTCAGGTATCTTGGTGTCTCATTCACGAGTGAGGGAAGAATGGAACAGGAGATCGACAGGCGGATCGGTGCAGTACCTGCAGTGATGCGGACTTTGTATCGGTCCGTTATGGTAAAGAAGGAGCTATGCCGAAAGGCAACGATCTCAATTTACCGGTCGATCTACGTTCCTACCCTCACCTATGGTCACGGGATGTGTGTCGTATGTGTTATAGACCAGTAGCAGAATCTTTTCTAAAGCTAACTGGAAGTCAGTGTAAAGACTTTAGAATTGGAGTAATATGCTCTGACCTCTTTGTTCTGGTCAGAATCTGAGCTGCAGCATTCTGAATGAGCTGCATCTGTTTAATGCTCTTTTAGGGAGTCCAGTCAGAAGACCATTACAATAGTCAACTCTACTTGAGATAAAAGCATGGATGAGCTTCTCCTGGTCTGCTTGACACATGTAAGCCTTCACTCTGAATATGTTCTTCAGATGGTAGAAGCCAGTTTTAGTAATTGATTTGATTTGATTGTTGAAAGTCAGGTCGTAATCTATCAGGTTTCGGACTTGGTTTTTGGTTTTTAAAGATAGTGACTCCAGGTATTTAATCACACCAATCCTCTTTTCTTTATTGCCAAAAACAATTATCTTTGTTGTGGTTTAATTGAAGAAAATGTTAGCTCATCCAGATATTTATCTGTTTTAGACAGTGACACAACACCTCAATTGAACTGTAGTCACCTGGAGACACTGCTAGATATAACTGCGTCATCTGCATGGTCAAAATTAAAATTAAAGTTCTGAACAATTTGATCCAAGGGTAGCATATACAGGCTGAACAGGAGGGGTCCAAGAACTGACCCTTGAGGGACACCATAGGTCATTGTAATTCGATGAGATGGAACACTTCCAATGGTTATAAAATAACTCCTTTCCTCCAGGTAGGACCTGAACCATTTAAGGACTGTTCCATTTAGTCCTACCCACATTTCCAACCTGTTCAGCAGTATATTATGATCTACCGTATGAAAAGCCGTACTGAGGTCCAACAAGACCAGAATTGACACCTTTGCCGAGTCAGTAGTCAACCTTATATCATTTAGCACTTTGATGAGAGCAGATTCTTTACTGTGATGAGTTCGGAAACCTGATTGAAATTTGTGAAAAAGTCCATTTAAGTTAAAGAAATTGCTGAGTTGGTTAAAAATAACTTTCTCAACAATCTTGGCTAGGAAAGGGAGATTGGAGATGGGTCTATAGCTTGCTAACATGGAAGTGTCCAGCGTTCTATTTTTTTTTAGCAGAGGCTTAATGGCAGGTACTTTAAGAGCTTTAGGTAACTTGCCTGACGAAGTGAGCAATTGATTATTTGCTGCAAATCAGCTCGCACAGACTTCGCAATATCTTTGAAAAAGTCAGATGGTATTGAGTCAAGACAGCTCGTTTATGGTTTCAGCAGCTGAATCGTTATGTCTACAGTTTTCTGTCAACTGTATCAAATTCTTACATGGTAATAGAGTTTTTACTGGGTGGCTTCAGATGTAGTATCATTTTATCATTTTGCTGATTGTGCTAATATTTAACCTGATGGATTGTATTTTTTCACTAAAATAAGCAAATTCATTGCATTTATCTGCTGTTAGGAGTTCTGGAGCTATCAGGTTTGGGGGGGTTGTGAGCTTGTCAACCACAGCAAACAGAGTGTGAGTATTGTTGAAGTTCTTACTGATGATTTCAGAAAAGTGTTGCTGTCCTGCCATGACTCACTTGGTTTGAATTACAAAGACTTAGTCTGTGGAAGTCATAGTCAATTTGGAGTTTAGCTTTTCTCCACTTACGTTCTGCTTTCCTACACTTTGATTTAGAGGTCTTTTCTGTCATTGTGCTCCTCCACGGTGTTTTAGGTCTCCTCGAGATTGTCTTAGTTTTAGTAGGAGCGACAGCATTCATGACATTTGAGATTTTTCAGGTGAAATTATCCAAAGGTTCATCAGCTGTCTCAGCATTCACAGTTTGCGGCAGAGCAATGGTCTCCATAAACTTAGTGGAGGTACTCTAATTTATGTACCTTTTCCTAATAAAAAGTCTGAACTTTTGGAAGAATCTGTAATTCAAAGAATACTGAAAAATGGTCAGAAATAGCCATATCCTTTATGTCAATTGATAGAATTTCAACATCCTTTGAGATGACCAGGTCTAAGATGTGACCTTGAGTGTGGGTTGGACTCTTAATATGTTGAGAGAAGTCAAATGTGTCTGGTATAGCAGAGAGTTCATTAGATTTTTTTTCCCATGTTATTGTCAACATGAGTGTTAAAGCCTCCCGTTATGACAAAATAGTTGTAGTCAGTACAAATAACTGACAGCAGTTCTGAAAAGTCCTCCATAAATGTATTGTATTGTATCTTGGAGGCCTATAAATTATTAAAACAATAATCTCTGGGTCACGTTTAACTAAAAAACAGATATTCAAAAGAGCTAAAATCTCCCAGTATTATTTCTTTACACTGAAATAATGACTTAAAAATAACAGCAATACCACCGCCTTTTTCCCTAGTCGACACTTTTTCACAAAATTAAAATTTTCTGGTGTCACCTCATTTAAAATGGTATGACAGCTACTTTCTTACTTTAACATCATTTCATTTAGTAACAAAAAGTCCAGATCATAGGTTGTAATGATGTCAGTAATCAACAATGATTTGTTACCCAGTCCCCTGATATTGAAAAGAGCTAGTCTCGCAGAGATAACTGGAGACAGTGGTTTGATAGATTCACATTTTATCCTCACTAAATTTGTAGTTCTACTTTTTTGGGCCAATATTGACAATCGTCTTCATCCTGTCTGTCACACCTAGCAGAGAATTTAGGCTAGTAGACAATGAGTTTTGCGTTGGACTTTGCTCCAATGGGGCAGCGAGGGGTGTGGGAGATTCAACGTGCTGGCTCATCTCATTTGTCATTCGCTCCTCCGATTGTTTGGATGACCCTGATGAATCCGTCTGCACCTCGTATCACCTTATTTCCTGTTCCTCCAATTGTTTGGGAACACCTGCATCTCTTTGTCCTTCAGCCGTGTCACCAAGGCCAGTGTTTTCTTTTTGGGCCGCTGAATGACATACACAGTAAAACATTTTGGCAGCCATTAACTTAAACCCTTGTCTATTTAGAGAGAAACCGTCTGTCTTGTAAAGATGTTTGCGCTACCAAAAAATGCAGAAACTGTCAATGAACCTCACGGATAGTGCCGTACACACTTCTTTGAGCCACTTATTTAATTGACTGAGCCTAGAGAAACGTTCGTCTCCAAATCGTACAAATGGGAGAGGTCCACTAATAAAAACCTCAGCATCCAAACATTGCACTTTTGTTAGGAGATCAATTAAATCTCGCTTCAGTACCTCTGATTGCTGCTTGAGAACATCCAGGGCCCCCGTGTGTATAATGACATATTTCACAGTTGGATGCTGATGAGTGATCTCCAGGATTTTTTTGAGAAATATCAGACACCATGTCATTGGCAAAACACAGTACTTTGGTGTTCATCTCACTGCAAAAACGTTTCACATCCTTGACAGCTCCATCACCAACTATTAATGTTTGAGGTGCCATTTCTTTTCCTTGTATGATTTAGTTTCGTACCTTTTTTTGGGTGGTGGGGGATGAGCATTATTGGCCAGGGTCTTGTCAAAACTATTTGTAAATCTGATGTCAATATTTTGCATTGACTAGCGTCCTTTTTTCTTGCCCTTTCGCTGTAGCGACCGTCCACGACCGTTCACTCAGCGTTGAAGCAGCCCAAAACGCAGGCCAGCCGGATTATTTGATAATCTGCTGTTGTGTCGTCCCTTTTAGATGTTGTCCCATATCTTTGGGCTATGCTCCCAGTAAATTCCAGAGAGAGCTGCTGAATGGTCCACAGTCCACATCCGTCCTCTTTGTTGAGATTAGTGGCTGTCTGTTATCACACTTCTGCTCACCATTTTGAGACATCGGTAGAGTGGTTTCATTCCCCGACTGTCCATTTACATCCGCATACACTTCAAGACGGTGGATTTTCGTTTCCAGGATTGACGTCCTCTGCAGCTGTCCGTGGTAGTCCTCAGTAGAAAAGGGATGCATCTTGATTGCTGGTCTTGTTGCTAATAGCAGGCTTGTGCTAATTACCAGGCCACGCTCACGTAATGGTGAGAGGGTATCAGAAAATATTGGAATATAGCAACAACTGACTAGCTACTAAAAACATTTACAGTTCCACAGGTTTAAAAATATCGAGGCGTCGCTGCTTACAATTTTTCTAGAAGAAACACAAGCTTAGCAGGAAGAAAAAATTTAAACAGAAGCGAAGCAAGCAGAGCAACCCAAAAAGCGTCTGCACTGTACGAGAGCGAGAGAGGATTCGTGTTGTACAAGACGGCAACATTTGGTATTGATGCAACACCAAGTGAATACAGGGCCGATACCGAATAATTCAGGTAGCTGCATCACTGAATTACTAAAGCTTAATAAATTTACATCACCTTTAAGATTTGGGGGGATTTTCCTTTTGGATGTTTAATTTGATAAAGCCCATGATGTAATTTTGAGCAAAGGTTTATAGATAAAAAGTAATTTGAGCAGCAACAATAAAACAAAATAATTTCACCCGTACATTGTCATGTGTGGAATTTGTATCTTAAATAAACAAAGTGCATGAAGTTATCACTTGAGAAGCAAATAAAACAACTTTTTCCCTGAAATAAAACATGCATTCAGGAAATACAATACAAAAAAAAAAGAAATCCCCCTCAGTCTAATTATTTTCTAGCTTTAAATAATAATAAAAAAAATGTTTAAGTTACAATAAAACAAATATATGGTAAACAAATAAACAACCCACGCAATGGTTCTCGCAGTATCAGAATCAGAATCAGAATCAGCTTTATTGGCCAAGTATGTCACAAGACATGCAAGAAATGTGTCTCCTCCTCTATCTTATTACACTGGTATTGATCAATCGCAGTACCAACGTTGGTATTGATATTATCGATATTTGGATCGATCCACCCACCACTCTTGAGGGTAGACGAGGAGGAAATGGCCAGACAGAGAAAAAAAATGAATTGACAACGAGAAAGATTTTGGACATAAAATGTTTGAGCTGTTTGAAACTTTGAGTCTGTGATTCCTGTTTCTGTTTTGCCCACATTTTTTTAGTCAAGACTGATATGCTGTCTGTTGTGTAAATATTCAGTCTTATAACTGTGACCATTTATTGATACTGAGATAATTTATCAATTAATTTAATAATGTGATAATACTCCTCAATGAAGACATTCCACACGTAAAAAACAAACAAACAACACCCCCCCCCCTAAAAATCAATGCACTGGAAAACAACTGCTGAGTTTTGATGGAGCACACCTCTTAAATAATGCAAATGTGCCATAATAATTTTTTTTTTTAATGTACTATATTGGGGTTAATTTTTATATTCTTCCTCAGACTGATGACCCACATTAAAACAAATTTTCAAGTTACCTCACATTAGAATTTAATTACCAGATTAGAGTTAGTTATTATTTTGTGTGTTTTTTTTTTTGGGGGGGGGGGGGGGGGGGGGTGGTCATATAGTCAACACAATTCTCTTGAAAGTGGGCATAGTAGTGTGACACGTTCATAATTTTGCATGAATACAATTTTAGATAAGTAGGAATACTTTTCCTTGCCTATTTAGCATTGGTTCATTTAACTATAGGGTGCAGAGAATGTTTATCACTTTGTAGTGTTTGAGAGTCCTTCAAAAATGTCTACACCACAGAAAGAGCATTCATGTATACTATGACAACAGGCATTCTTGTAGCACTAATTGCATGTTTAATACAGAAAAAAAATATTTGTGTTGGAATTTGTCAATTTCCGAAGCTAATTCTGCTTAAAGAGAAAAATACATTTAAGCATATGCCTTTTTTTTTAATTAAATGCTTAATAGTAATTGTTTTTTACTAGTTTATAGCAGCAAACTTTACCTGAAGTTTAAATAGTGTCAACAACAGGAGGATGTAGCCACTGCAGGGATGTCGATTTGCACCATTGTGTCTCCTTCCGAATCACCTAATACTTTAAGAAAAAAGGGGTCAGCTGAGGACAGAGAGGATATTGTTTGTTGAAGGTGATGAAGTATTAGAGGTAGACCAGTAATCTATTAAATTAGACGGAGCCAATATTCACTTGATATTTGCTCCTAATTATAATGATAAAACTTCAAGGTCGGACCTGGACTTCAGCTGAGCTGAGTTCTGGACATACATACAGGTACATTAGATATGGATAGTTTTTAAAGACACTGACAAAGACACATATTATTGAACAATCCTGAGTGTAGAAATTTCAGAAAGTCTGAATTCTGTAAATGATCCTTAAATTCAATGAAAGAAAGGAGGAACAAAGAGTGAGCAAAACAGTTCACTGGTAAGCAAAGCAGTTTTGTGAATTGCCACTACGCTGGGACAGAATAACATGAAAGTCAATAGCATCTTCTTCTTTTTTTTTTTTTTTTTTTTTTTTACCTGAAGATCAACTTCACAGGAGTGCCAAAGTGTTTGGAGGCAGAATCGATTCCACTATCAAAGGGCAGAATCTCTACCTTAATGAAAGGAAAGAAAATACTGCAGGCAACAGGCATTGAAAGACCACAAGAGATCTTTGTGTATCAACACACCTCTGACTAAATATGAAATCAATTCATTTCAGCCTTTATTTCTTTTTCAGGCGCAGTCCTTCATGAGGCTCCACATTACCTGCTCCCATATTTCCCCCAAACCTTTTTTTTTATATATACCTCGTCCTCTCCTTTAATGGTTAGACAAGCAGTGGACACATTCCAGCGACAGAAGCAGCATAAATAGATCAAATTGCAAAGGAGATTATGATTTATCATTTCTTTATTAAAAAGTAATGCGGGTGAATTAAATTCTATTTGCATAGCATTACTGAAATCTGTGTAAATGGCTTAAAATCCCAAATGGGACATTGAGACACAGCATACAGTAATTGTAGAAAAGTGCTCCCCCACACTTTATCTTAGAAATGGTAACAGAGCAGGAATTAATTTGACATTATTGGAACAATGTAAGAGGTGATACTTTAACCAAGCTCAAGTTGTTGTTTTACATTTAGTGAATATGCTATATGTTTTTAAAACTGAGTAGGAAATTGAATATGAAAAATGAATAACATTTTGTCACCCCAAAAGATAAATCTATTGTAAGGTTATGGATTGTTGTTTCCATAAACATTGTTACTAAATAAAACTAATGGAAACATTAGTGGCACTAAGCAGAAATCTGTGTTTTGTTTTGAAAAACATGAAATATGTTTTAAGTTAGTCACTGATGGTGTAGTGGTACACTCGCCCTACTTTGGTGCGGGCAGCGTGGGTTCAGTTCCCACTCAGTGACGATGTGAATGTGAGTGCGACTGGTTGTCCATGTCTATATGTGCCCTACGACTGCCTGGCGAGCAGTTCAGGGTGTAGTCTGCGTTTCGCCCGAACTCATCTGGGATAGGCTCCAGCGCCGTGTGACCCTAACAAGGATAAGCAGTGTTGAAAATGGATGGATGGATGTTTTAAGTGCTGAAAACATGCAGAGACATAACAATATAGTGCTGAATTGTTGAGATATAGCTAAAGCATCTTTTGCAACAATTTGAATTTTCCTGATTTTGTGGGTGGGGCTAAAACAAAGCCCCGTGATGTCATGGGGCTGGGGCGTATACTTTCTAGAGCGAGTTCCCTTCTCCACTACATAAGGACAAAATGATGTCATTTCGTTTGGCTATGCTGCTCAGTTGTGAGTTAGCGGTGCTTAGCTTCCATAACAAGGCTCATTTACCGCTCCAGCGTGCATTTAGCAAGCTAACAATGGCTACACCCCAAAAATTCGTGTTCGCTGGATGCCACAATTTTACAGAACAGCTCGGTGATGTTATTTGAGCTCCCAAAGAATGATGCAATAAAAAGGCGATGGATTGACTTTTTGAAGACACACACAGATGGCGAGCTGAACATCAACACCACAATCTGACTCTGCAGTGTACATTTTACAACGGATAGTTTTGTAAACGTGGCTTCGTGGGTAACTTGATACTTGTGCATAAAAAAAGCGATGGATTGACTTTTTGAAGAAACACGCAGATGGCGAACTGAACATCAACGCCACCACCCGACTGTGCAGTGCGCATTTTACAACAGTTACTTTCGTAAACTTTCCCCAACGACAGCATGGCTTTGTGGGTAACTTGATTCTAGTGAATAAAAAAAGCAATGGATTGACTTTTTGAAGACACACGCAGATGGCAAGCGGAACATCAACACCACCACCCGTCTGTGCAGTGCGCATTTTTCGACGGTTCAGGCTTCTTTATACTCGCGCTGATGTCACTGTGGCTATCCACCGCACAGTTTGCCTTGATACTCGAGCGCAACCCATGCTCACAGATTCTGAAAATGTGCTGCAGTTCTCCTCCAAGTCGGGGATGTTGCTACGGCTGGAATTGGCTAGGACACCACAGGGGGGAGTTTCCTCTGTATTTTTTTGGCCATTTCCGGTGGCCATTTTTCATTTCCTTTCCAGAACAAGGAACAAAGCAACAACAATGGCGACCGTGGAACAGTGTCTGCTAAAACAAATGGACCTCGATGACCACATGATATGTTTATGCTGCAAAATCGATCAAGAAGGCGGCGGCGTTGGTGGTATGTGGAACCAAGGGGAACCCTGAGTACGTCATCACACCATATGATAAAACGGAGCAATCACGAGAGATGATCTATGTGCAGCAACAATTTTTGCCGTGTACGAGTCAAGTGACGCAGAGGGGCTGCCGGCCCAATGCGTTGGTCACGTGATCCAATGCGGATGCTGTCAGCCGCGCGAGCGCGGGAGTATAAAGAGGCCTTAAAGCGTATATGTCAAACTCAGGCCCGGGGGCCAAATTTGGCCCACGATGTAATTTTATTTGGCCCGCAAGACCATATCAAATATGTATTAGAGCTCGCCCGCCAGTATATAGCACATGCACCACTAATATTACAAATCCCAGAATGAATTGCTAGTGTGTTGGCCCATCAGTCGAGACGGGCAAACGCCCCTTCCCGTTCGGTTGCAGTCGTTAGCAACTATGCTACCAGTCTCTTCGAGCAAATTTACACTTCCACTTCCCAAAAATGGCCAAACGAAAAATGGAAAACGGTTAACTTCCAAGACAGGCGGGAGGCAACTCCTAGGCAGGGACTGTTAATAGTTGAAGTTTGCATTTTTATTGAAGAACATTCTTATTTTTTGGGGTTGTTTTCTTGTTGGCCTTTGAAAAAAACATTTACATAAAAAAGAAAGGTCGTTGGAGATAGATAAATAGAAGATGGAGACAGAAGAATTCATGTTATCTATTTAAATACAAAACAACAAACAAATACCACTGATGTCTTTTATCGCAAATTAAATTTCTTGTTTATAATGTGTTTAAGCAAAATTTAAATTTGTTGTCATATGATAAACTTTAACGCTACATTTATGGAGAGAAGGGAAACATGCACATCGCAGTGATTTTTCATTAAATATTGAGTTTGGACCACGATGTTGTCCCAATTTTTTATTTTGGCCCACCGTGAAGTTTGACACCCCTGCCTTGAAGGGAAGTTTTGTAAACTTTCACCAGCAACACCATGGCTTTTTAGTGCCACTTTAAGTTTACACTTTTCAAATGCCAGGTTTCTTCTTTTAAATAAAAAAACTCTCATGTGAAGAGGGGTGTGTCGACTTTTTTATACAATTGTTGTCACGTTTGGAGTTTGTTCGAAGGCGAGGAAGGCAATGCAAGAACATGGAGGACCCAAGTACAGGGAAGCAGTGAAGCAACGCAGTACTGCAGGAGTATATAAAAAATTATATTTACTTCCAAAAACAAAGGAAAACGGATTATGAATAAGTCTAAATGTTAAATTAACAGAGTCCAAAATCTAAACACAAAGTAACAAAGAAACACTTGAGTAAAACGCAAAACAAGAAACAAGACATGACTGATGAAATAACTGAGTGACAACTGGCGACTATGAAATGGCACAGAGACAATGACACCTGACAATGACAGACTGCAAAGACGTGACGACAACAAACATGGAATACAGGAAAACATGGAACAAAACTAAACACAACCAAAACACAGACCAATACATATACATTTATATATAATATAATATTATAATATAATAATAATAATAATAATAATATATAATATAATATACATCCTGATTGATTTGTTTTTATATGTTTTATAAATTATGAAGTCAGGTTGCATTCTTATGTTAACTCACAATTGTGGGCTGTAAAAAAAACTGCAAATGTAAATAAAGGAAATGACAGTTAAACCATGCATTAGATATTACACAAACATAGCTGTGGTTAGAATACAATTATCCATTTCTATTTGTGTTGTATTTCACATGAAAGATAAAAAAAAATTATATATATATATTTTATATATATATATATATATATATATATATATATATATATATATATATATATATATATATATACTGTAAATGGTTTAAAATGTCATGCATTATCCATCCGTCCATTTGCCGTACTGCTTATCCTCACTAGGGTCGCGGGTGGGCTGGCCGGGCGAGAGGCAGGGTACAGGGTACTGAACTGGTCGCCAGCCAGTCACAGGGCATAGATAAACAACCAACCATTCGCACTCACATTCACACCTATGGGGAATTTAGAGTCTTCAATCAACCTACCACGCATGTTTTTCGGATGTGGGAGGAAACCGCAGTGCCCGAAGAAAACCCACACAGGCACGGGGAGAACATGCAAACTCCACACAGGCGGGGCCGGGATTTGAACCCCAATCCTCAGGCAGATGTGCTAACCAGTCATCTACCGTGCCACCTGTCATGCATTAATTTAACAAAATATTCACAATATTATAAATCAATAATTTTCACAATATTTCAACCTGTTCTTCAGTTTTTCACATGCAGTAAAATGCCAAAAACATTTCAAATGATTCCAGCGTACAATAGGTACTTTAAGTACAATGCACATTCTTGCATATGGATCAAGAGTGTATAAGCCATTTATTCAAATTAAAGTTGGTTAAAGGAGATTGATTATATCACTTGTTCACTAACGCTGTCTAACTTGATACTCTGGTCTGGGTCATAAACATTTTTTTTTTTAAATTGGGCTCCATGTCAACCTCTGAATCTGCATCGATACCTTTCACACAGGACACCGAACAGCTTAAAAAGTAGAAAAGAGCTGTCTAGATGTGTAAGGGGATATTTACCATGGTGGTGATTATCCAATGCTTTGTGCTGTTATTTTAACACCGGTGTAGACTTTACCCTTGAGCCGAAGTGTAGAACTTAACCTCACCAAGCTGTATAATTTGCAAGTGGAAAAAATAAGTACAACCAGATGGCTTGTTTAGTATTCACACTGACCAAAGATCTGCACCAAAAGTTCATTTTAACCAAACCAAACCTGTCAAGGGTGAAAACATTCTAAAATATTCCAGAAAAACATAGTTCACACAATTTGGTTGACCCTCAACAGCCCATGAGGCACTTGAAGTGAGTCTAAAAACAGGAAGATCACCTTTGGATTTAACTCACATGATGACATTCATCACAACATCCCTGTTCAGCTTCAATAACTTTTATATGACACAATTTAATGAAATCCTTTAGCGTGAGATAGACCAAGGAGGGAATGAGGCACACATTGATGGGCAATTTGATTGGCACGTGACTCGTGGGACATACTAAATGAGAGAAGACCCAAGGGACAAAAGCAGATAAGATTAGCTGAGCATGGTGAAAAGAATGTACCACAACTAATTCCAGACAGCGCAAAGACAGATTGAAAAAAAAAAAAAGATTCCAAGCTTCAAACTCTCATTTTGGCTTTTATTGAAATTCAATACATGTCAGCAAATATCTCTCAGTCTCTCTTTGTTTTTACGGTGGACACTCACACAAATGTGCCCACACAGGCCAGATTGTCATAAAAACATTGAACTTATACTGTACATACACACAGAGATCCGGATGTTTTGACATACACGCACACACTCACTCTCTCTGTCTTTCTCTCTCAGTGCTTATTTTTCTCAGAATGAAGAATGTTTTCAGTTCAATTACCACTCTTCGATACTGAGCCATTTTGCACACGCTCAAGGGCATTTAGTGTATGTATGGAAGATGTGGATGTGGAGGAAGACGAAGGAAACACACACACACACATACAAAACCCTATTTGTATACATCCACTGATTTTGTTTGGCCTGGATGCTTACGTTGTTGAGGCGGTGGTGCGATAGTCTTCAGCACAGTGTCAGAGCTGAGCCCCAGTGTGATAACTATTGATATGGCTGGAACAGACATGGGCAGCCTGAGGCCACAGCAAACATCAGCTTTTGTTAAGTACAGACAAAGTTGTCCACAGTACACTTCGAGTATAGGAATGACAGGGTTCCCCACTTTGTACTGACTACTTTTTAAACATAATTTGGAGATAACATTATGCAACTATAGTATCTTTATGTCTGTTGTTTTGCTTCATTTCTTGAAATCAAAGTGTCTCATTACTCTATAACTGCTGTGTCATTATCATATTTTGTATTTCTCTGTGAACAAAATAAATATGAAAACCACATGGGGGAATGATAATTACAACAATGATAATAAAGAGTCAAAGAAAGACTACTCATCCACAAAATGATGGAACAGACTTGTTTCACCTGAAGCCTTGCTGCCGGCTTTTTCCCTAAGCCAACCAAACATATGAGTGTTATGACATAATGTAAATAGTTGTAATAAACAACGTGACATCATATTTGCATGAGGACAAAACTTGTCACAAAACCTCAGTAGTATCATTAACAACAGTATAAAAATAAAATATGTCACAACTGCTCTGGCAATACTAAAAGAGTAGGTGATCTGGATTCATCACACATCTTCCATTATACCCTTATGCCAACATTAAGCCTCTCTGTTACAACACTGATTTTGTTCATGTTATTTTACTCTTGATATTAATTGTGATACGTCCATCCATTAAATCAAAATAAAAAACACCCACATATAACACTTTTTTTGTGGGAAACAGACCAGCAGGACTCCAATGCAGTGTTACTTAATCATACGGTAAGGAGTCCCTCTGTGGCTGCAGTCAAGCCTGCCTAAATTTTGACTGCTAAGTACGAGGGGCAGTCAAAAAGTAATGGACCCAATTTAATTTAACCTACTAATATTTTTTCCCAGAGATTTTCAAGGTTTGTGGCTGAAATAACGGTTTGACGGTATATTTTAATAAAGTTTTGTTTAAGCCTGTCCATCTTCCTGTTGGCCCTTTTGGAAATGACGTCATTGTTGGATGCCCATCAGAAGCAGAGAGCTGTGATTGAATGTCTTGCTTTGGAAGGGTAACCACCAATAAACATTTTCAAAAAGGGTGCAAAACGTGTACGGGGAAGATGCAATAGGCTGCAGCACAGCCAAAAAGTGGGTGCCCAGGATCAAAGGCAAAGCAATTCAAAGCAAAGCAAATTTATTTATATAGCGCATATACATACACAAGGTAACTTAATGTACTTTACATGATTAAAAGCATTTAAAAACAAAGAAAAAAACAGCTGCTAAACATTTAAAATAAAGAAAAAGGAAAATGCAATTAAAACAGTGTACAGTGCAAGAAATACAATTTAAAAGTGGAAGATTTTTCAACCTGGACGTAAAAACACTCACACTGTTAGCAACTTATTCCATTTATATGCAGCATAACAGCTAAATGCTGTGTCACCATGTTTGCTTTGGATGCTGTGCTCCACTATTTGACCTGAGACTGTAGCTCTATTAGGCCTTACTGAGTTTATATACCAGTTGAGCATTTCTTTCATGTATTCAGGACCTAAACCATTTAGTGATTTATGGACTAGTGGCAGAACTTTAAAATATATTCTAAAGCTGACTGGGTGCGAGTATAGAGACTTTAGAATTGCAGTAATATGTTCTGACCTCTTTATTTTGGTCAGAACCCGAGCTGCAGCATTTTGAATGAGCTGCAGCTGTTTAATGCTCTTTTGGGGGAGTTCAGTCATAAGACCATTACAATAGTCAAGTCTACTTAAGATAAAAGCATGAATGAGCTTCTCCTGGTCTTCTTGGCACATGCAAAGCCTTCACTCTGGATATGTTCTGCAGCTGGTAGAAAGCACTTTTAGTAATTGATTTGATTTGACTTTTGAAAGTCAGGTCGTAATCTATCAGGTTTCAGACTTGGTCTTTGGTTTTTAAAGAGAGTGACTCCATCTCAGTTTTGTTGTGGTTTAATTGAAGAAGGTTTTGGCTCATCCAGTAATTTATCTGTTTTAGAGAGTGACACAACACCTCAATTGAACTGTCGTCATCAGGAGGCACTACTAGATATAACTGTGTGTCATCTGCATAGCTATGATAGTCAAAATTAAAGCGCTGAAGAATTTGACCCAAGGGTAGTATATACAGGCTGAACAGGAGGAGTCCAAGAACTGACCCTTGAGGGACCCCATAGGTTCATTGCCATTCAATAAGATTGAACACTTCCAATGGTTACAAAATAACTCCTTTTCTCCATGTAGTACCTGAACCATTTAAGGACTGTACCATTTAGTCCTGCCCACGTTTCCAACCTGTTCAGCTGTAGGTTATGATCTACTGTATCAAAAGACGGACAAAATATATTGAAACGTAGTAATCAAATCCCCACGTATTTCACATAACACAAAAGCTGCTGTATTGTTATGCCTATATTGCTTTTCTATTGTCATAAATAAAGGTACATGAAAATGTGGCTCATAACTTTTTGTCTTGCCGTCATAAATTAAAGGAATAATATATATCTATATCTATATATATCTATATATATATATATATATATATATATATATATATTCACACACAAGGTATCTGTCTCTGGTAGTTGGAGTCATTAGTCTTTTTTTTTGTAAATAAAGACACTAAAACAAAATATACATTGACGACATGTACAAAAATGTACAAAGTACAACGACATTACCAGTACAAAGTGTGCAATAGCTCAGTAATACTGATCAAATTGAATTGAGTTGTGCAAATGATGACTGACAAATGAGATGTGCAAATTGGCAAAGTGTCACGATAAAATTACAAATCAACTGTTGAGGAAGTTAATGGGAAAGGAAAAGAAGTGATCAGAATGTCTGTCGGTTTTGGTGTACAGTTTTTGATAGCGCTGACCTGAGGGAGGGAGCTGGATAACGGCTGCCGTTTTGCCTTAACGACATCATTTGTTTTGGATAGGTTTGGTCTTTTTTTTCTAAGCCATCTACACTGAAAGTGTAAATGCCGTTACAGTATTTTTGTGATCAGCGTGATTTACTGTACATAAATGTTCCAGGGAGCTCAGCTACTGTGGGAGTGTCAAAGAAAAATAGACAACAGGAACTTTGTCCCCGAAATTAAACGTTCCTGGATCCTGGTATTTTTGCTGTTTGTTTGATGACAAAAATAATTTTATCTCATTGTCCTTTATTTTTGACATAATGTGCATATGTTATACTGTCAAAACATCTATCAGAAGAATTTGAAAAAGAACAAAACAATTTATATATAAACCCTCAAAATCCCGGGATTTTTGAGCCCATATCAGTTATAAACATACATACACAGCTACTGCCATTCAATTCCCTATTGTGTAAGAAGAATACATATTACTGCTGTTTAAAAATACAGCGCAGAGCAGTAACAACATAAAAAAATGGTCTTTCAGCAAACATTTTAAATTAAACAAAACATGTTTTTCACACAACCTTTTAAATGTGTAGAAGCCCTTCGTACTTGATTGTGCCATCAGTCGTGCCTTCCAACAATCAGGTGCTGATTAACATTCACAGTAAGAAAGCATTTTATTTTCTGAAAAAAAAAAAAAAAACCTGTTTACTTTTTTCCTTATTTTATTTATTTTAACTTTGCACCTTCTGGCATCAGTCACAAAGACACTGCTGTGCTCTGAGGCATAGCACATTAATATATGCTTTCTTATCAATGTATTTCTTTTCTTTCTTATCAATATATAACATATATGATTCAATATATACAGTACAGTACTTTAATACTGTATTTTACTGGCATTTATTGAGATAAAATAAATTGAGATTTCCTTTATGTAAACGATTTCTCATATATTTGGTTAATTGTTAATTTTTACTTTTATGAGCTCTTGCAAAAAACGGGTGGCGGAAGGTGTCAGGTGTGACAGAAGAGTCTCTGCTAGGATGAACGGCAAGGTTTATAAGACAGTGGTGAGCCCAGTCACGATGTACGGATTAGAGACATTGGCACTGAAGAGACAACAGGAAGCAGAGCTGGAGGTGGCGGAAATGAAGATGTTGAGGTTCACTCTAGGAGTGATCAGGTTGGATAAAATTAGAAATGAGATTATCAGAACGATGGCCAAGGTTCGATGTTTTGGAGACAAAGTTAGAGAAAGCAGACTTCGATGGTTTGGAGACGTCCAGAGGAGAGAGAGTGAGTATATTGGTAGAAGGGTGATGAGGATGGAGCTGCCAGGCAAGAGAGCTAGAGGAAGACCAAAGAGAAGGATGATAGATGCAGTGAGGGAAGACACGAGGGCAGTTGTTGTAAGAGAGGAGGATGCAGGAGATAGTCTGACATGGAAAAGGATGACACGTTGTGGCGACCCCTAACAGGACAAGCCGAAAGGAAAAGAAGGAGAAGAGCAATAAAATAAAACAAACAAAAAAGACATTTTAAACAGATGCTACTTCCTGCAAATGTGTAATCTGGAATATGTAAAGGATTTATTTTGTGTTGGTTTACCCAAATTAACTTGAGAACTATTTTAATTTTGGCCCAAACAAAGTAGAAATTTTAGCATCCTAACAAAATGTGTGGGCCTATAATACTAATTGTAGAACATCTCATGATTTGTGCCTGAGATAGGTAGAATGCAATCGTGATACTAGTTGATATGTTAACATATAGCAAGACAGCAACCTGTGCACAAAAAGTGCTGAGGCAAATTTATAACAATTGGATATCTTTCCTTGTAGTCAGATAGTATTTCTAATGCGAACTGGTGAAATGCAAACATCTTAACAGTCTGTATATGTATGCTAGCATCTACAAAAGCAATATTGTGACTTTAGAACAAAAGTGGTAATGTAGATCAATAAGAATTTTACATTGGGCCTTGTGGTCAGGTAAATGGTAACAGTTTGTATGATAGCATATAGCAATATATCAACAGCTGTAGAGAGAGCGCTTAGGTAAATCGACAATAAATCTTGCCCAATCGTAATGTACAATTTCTCTTCTTTTTTCTAATGTGAATAGATGAAATGCTAGCATGCTAACAGTTAAATTAAATAACCATAGGTGCAATGCTAACAGTTGGCAGATCGCCACACCCTTTAGTCAAATACAACTACAGAAGAGAATTTAAAAAATGCTTACATGCTATCAATGGGTAACATTGACGCTAACATATATCTGTGTAGTTTAAGTGCTAATTGATAAAAGTTTAATACACTAACATTTAACGTGCAAGATAGCAAAAAGTGAGTTGCAAAAGCATTACGGCAAGGACTATACATCATGCCAACCCAATCCAAAAGCCTAAAAAGACTACAATACAATCATGTAAGAACTGTCTGTGTTATCAGGGGCTATTTTGTCAATACTAGTGCAGTGGTGATTCCTG
>NC_084535.1:24011865-24066865 GCF_024500275.1 Phycodurus eques
GTTGGTCTGCGGATGATATACCGATGACAAGCTGGCTGCTGCACCCACCGCTTTACATAATTCTTTCCACACCAGGGATGAGACCTGAGGACTTCTGTCAGAGACAATATCGATGGGAATACCGTGAAGTCTAAAGACATGCTGGACAAGGAGATCAGTAGTTTCGAAGGCGGATGGTATCTTGGGGAGAGGTATGCAATGGACAGATTTGGAAAATGATCGACAATGGTGAGAATGACAGTTACCTTCAGAAGGAGGTAGATCGGTAACGAAGTCCAGAGCAATATGGGACCAAGGCCGGCTAGGGATAGGCAATGGATGCAGCAGCCCAGCTGGGGGCAAGTGTGAAGACTTCCCTCGGGCACAGACGGAGCAGGCTTGGACGAACTCCGGGGTGTCTTGAACCAGGCTGTGCCACCAGAAATGCTGCCGGATGAACTGAATGGTGCGGGTGATGCCAGGATGACAGGTGAGTTTGGAGGTATGAGCCCACTGAAGAACGTCAGAGCATGCAGAATCTGATATGAACAGGCGGTTTGGAGGCCCAGTCTTGGAATCCGGGTGAGTTTTTTGGGCCTCCTTAACCACCAGTTTGATTTGCCAAGTGGCAGCACCAACGAGGCACGAGGAAGGAAGAATGGGTTCTGGTTTGTCAGGGCTGGTGGGGGGTGAGTAAAGTTGAGACAGGACATCAGGTTTGCCGTTTTTGGAGCCAGGATGGAAGGAGAGATTGAAATTAAACCGGCTCAAGAAGAGAGCCCAGCGAGCTTGTCGGTTGTTAAGGCGTTTGGCGGAACGGAGGTAAGCGAGATTCTTGTGGTCGGTCCAAATGATAAATGGTTGTTCAGTCCCCTCCAATCAGTGCCGCCACTCTTCCGAGGCCCATATAATGGCCAGTAGCTCTCGGTTGCCGACATCGTAGTTCCTCTCGGCAGGAGACAGACGACGGGAAAAAAAGGCACAGGGGTGCAGTTTCTGGGTCGTGGGGTCCCGCTGCGAGACGGCAGCCCCTGCCCCCATGTCCGAGCCGTCAAGCTCGAGAGTGGTGTCTTTCTTTGCAACAAATCTTTGCAACTGGAGAAGAGGAAGAGCGAATGAGTCCGGAATCCAGAGAGTCATGGATGTAGTCCTCCATAGCCCTCTTCTCAGGTCAGGAACTGTTGTAGAGACGGCTGGAGGGAAGAGGGGTGCAGAGAAATGGCCAGGTCTTTACGAAATACCGGAGAGAGATCATGATATTCTCCAGGGACTCCGGAAAGGTCAAGGAGCATGGAAGAGGGTGGTGGTGTACCAGAAGGAGGTATAGCTAAGAGCAGGCAGTGTGAGTGGCAGTGAGGGCTCCATCCAGTGATGGCTAAGTGTGTCCAGTCTATGGTGGGGTTCTATCTTTTCTGATAAGATCCTCGAGAGAGGAGGGCTCGTCCCGGACTACTAGCTCATCCTTGAGCTGCTCGGAAAGGCCATTGGAAAAAATCCCCCTAAGTGCCGCGTCATCCCACGCACATTCACCCGCCAATATCCGGAACTCTACGGAATATTCTAGGTTGCCGGTGTAGGGCTCGGGCGGCGGAACATGAGGTTCTTTATACAGGAGGCATGGTGGAGCTGAGGCTGCAGGCTCAGAAGGCGTACTTACAGGTGGAGGGTTAGCTAGCATCGTCGAAGAAAGGAGGGATACCTGTTGTGTGAGGGAGTGTAGGGATTCCGTGAGTTCTTGGAGAGTCTTTTCTTGTTTTCCTCTCTGGGCTCCTTGGAGAGTGCGTTCATCAGTGCCTCCGGAGTTGCTGGGTCCATAATGGCCGAAGTATTCTGACACGAAGAGAGAGTGGCTGGATCCAAGAGCAGTCGGAGGCAGATGTGAAAGGATAAATAGTTTATTGATGAAAGGTAATGGCGGTGGTCCTAGGTTGGTTGGCAGGAGGCGGTGTGGACAGGTGGCAGGCAGTGGTGAGGACAGGCGGCTGGTTTGGCAGCAGGAATTATGGGGATCAGGAACACGGGGGGAAAACACACTGGAACAAGGAGACACAGGAGTCAAAAAGGGAACGAGGAATAGGGTGACTTACGGGAGGTAAAAGGGCTGTGGTACCACGGAAAGTAACTACAATACTTCAGCGAGGATTTCCTGGAACAGGCAGGCTTATATACCAATGGTGATAAAGCTGAATGGAGACAGGTGCTGAAAACAGAGAAGGGAGGGGAGAGAGAGAGAGAACGCAAAGCGCCCTCCCGGCTACAATAATGGAACTGCAGGCAGTATATGACAGTCTCACTTGTTACATGTAAGTGTTTTTATCCCATTTTTGGGGTTGCTCGAAAAATTTATTTATTCATTAACTTGATGTCCCATTTAAAAAAAAGTTTAAAATTGTATAACCACACAGTACTTGGTTGAAATGTAATATTTTAACAATGAGAATACAACACCACCTTTTCCCTCAAAAGTGATTGTTCCACCAAATCTCTCTCACCTCTCCCAATTGCTCTCTGTTTATGTTGTTAGGTAGGAGTTAGCAGTATTTCTAGTGAAACATTTCCAGTGGCCAGAGACAGCAGCACCATTCACTGCTTGAATTGGAATGAGAGAAGGTAGCTGTGGTGTCGTGTGCATATGTTAATATTAAAGCCAAGGTGCTACTAACAGGCTAACTGACTGGATGTCCATGAACATTATAAATCCTTTTAGAAAACACAGAAAGGGTGGAGCAAAGAGAGGATTTTATATTTTATATGACCTATGGGGTCCCTCAAGGGTGAGTTCTTGGACCCCTCCTGTTCAGCCTGTATATGCTACCCTTGGGTCAAATTTTGATGATCATAGCTATGTAGAGGACACACAGTTATATCTAGCAGTGTCTCCAGGTGACTACAGTTCAATTGAGGTGTTGTGTCACTGTCTAAAACCAACATAAGAGCCAACATTTTCTTCAATTAAACCACAACAAAGATAATTGTTTTTGGCAATAAAGAAAAATGAATTGCTGTTAGTAAACACCTGGAGTCACTCTCTTTGAAAACCAAAGACCAAGTACGAAACCTTGGTGTACTGATAGATTCCGACCTGACTTTCAACACAGTCATATCAAATCAATTACTAAAACTGCCTTTTACCATCTGAAGAACATATCCAGAGTGAAGGCTTGCATGTGCCAAGCAGACCAGGAGAAACTCATCCATGCTTTTATCTCAAGTAGACTTGACTATTGTAATGGTCTTCTGACTGGACTCCGCAAAAAGAGCATTAAACAGCTGCAGTTCTTTCAGAATGCTGCAACTCGGGTTCTGACCAGAACAAAGAGGTCAGAGCATATTTCTCCAATTCTAAAGTCTTTACACTAGCTCCCAGTCAGCTTTAGAATCGATTTTGAAGTTCTGCCACTGGTCTATAAATCACTGGTTTAGGTTCTGAGTACATGAAAGAAATGCTAATGCAATATAAACCCAGTCTGGCTCTGAGATCGACAGACTCAGGTCAAATAGTGGAGGCACAGAGTCCAAAGCAAATATGGTGAAGCAGCATTTAGCTATTATGCTGCACACAAATGGAATAAGTTGCTAACAGAAGTGATGTCAGCTCCAAGTGTGAATGTTTTTAAGTGCAGGTTAAAAACTCTTTTGTCTTGCTTTTTAGAGTTTTTCCACTTTTAAATGATATTTCTTGCACTGTATGCTGTTTTAACTGTACTTTTCTCTTCTTTTCTTTTTGTTTTAAATGTTTATAAGCAGTTTTTTAAATTCTTTAAATCCTGTAAAGCACATTGAGTTACCTTGTGTAAGAAATGCGCGATATAAATGAATTTGCTTTGCTTTGCTATATGTTAGTGTTCAAAGTATTCACAAAAGTCAATTTCTCTTAATGTGTTTGTGATCTGTTGTGCATTCAATTTCATATACAATAGTAAAAAAAAATAAGTTCAAGGTCTATTGCTGTTGTTTTTATTAATCACTATTGAGGGCTGATTTACTCAAAAAAACATCCATCCATTTTCTGAGCTGCTTCTCCTCACTAGGGTCGCTATATCCCAGCTATCATCAGGCAGGAGGCGGGGTACACCCTGAACTGGTTGCCAGCCAATCGCAGGGCACATAAAAACAAACAACCATTTGCACTCACATTCACACCTACGGACAATTTATAGTCTCCAATTCATGCATGTTTTTGGGATGTGGGAGGAAACCGGAGTGGCCGGAGAAAACCCACGCAGGCACGGATAGAACATGCAAACTCCGAACAGGCGGGGCCGGGGATTGTACCCCGTTCCTCAGAACTGTGAGGCTGACGCTCTAACCAGTCGACCACCGTGCCACCCTCCTGAAAACATTTATACTGATATGCATGTAAAGATGCTGTTGTATCTAAATGAGTTCTTTCCCCAGAAGTTAGTCGGGTTACAATATGTTTTTTTTTTTTTAAATCCAATCCATTCTTCTTGCTGAGATTCAACAGTTCAATCACTATTATCAGAGTTGATGTTTCAGTCACAGACTTTCACAAAAAGTGTTATGCTTCTCTTACATAGAAATTGTGAGGAAAATGTACAAAACAGTTAAATATATCATGTCTGGCCGGGAGCTCAGCACTGCACAGCACAACACTGGTCCTAGAATTGCCTTTGTATTGTTTCAACCTTAGATTTGTTAAATATCCAAACTGTTTATGCCACACTCGGATCAGTATTAAAATACTCTTGTTTAGAGATTTGTATTGTTTTGCTTTGCTCTTGTGCTAGGAGGCCCGGGCCATGTGTTCAACTTTGGCTTGGTAATGATCGACAATGAAAGTATTACTTCATACTCACACTGTTGGATGCATCAAGCTACAGATGACATACAAATAAGAACAAGCTGTTGTCATCAATTTACTTTTTTTTTTTTTTTTTTTATAGATGACCTTGCTGTAAATGCTGTAAACTTGTCAGCAGGTTGTACTGCCCCTTCTATATTTCATAACTAGAGTGTCTTTCATAAATGATGAAAAGGGAAAAGAAGTGAATATCAAGCCAATTGCACATTATAACATAAAAAAAATGTTATTAGAAAATATACACAGAATGTAATCTTAAAATAAGAAAAATTAGCGCTGTCATTCTTTAGCAGAATTTGCACGTTTAAAATTCTGCTCAATTCTGAGTATTATTTCTGCCTTAAAGTTTCCCTTTTAAACATTTCATTGCTCAGCTCACGTGACCTGCCTCTCTCTCTCTCTCACTCCCTCTCCCTGCATATGTATTAAGAGGGAATTTGTTGTCCCCAGACACCAATTTGCATTAAGTGCACGCCATCATCAGTTCAAGAGAGGCAACATCACACTGTCTCCTTTTTATTATTAATTTTTTTTCACATAGCACAGGCTGAGGCTTGTTAGGCCCATTTAGACAGATATGCTAAACATTTCTCTTCTTAAAGCGCCTTTGTCAATGAAGAGCGACGGGGGAGGGCTCGTACCCAGTAGAAATTATTGAATTAAGGACTTATCCAATCGTTTAGCAATCCCCAAACAGCTTTAAGTGAAGACTACTCACATATATGTCATCAGTTAAATGTACATAGACATTTACATATATCAGGGTTATAAATAAAATATTTGTGTGTGATTTATTAAAATTAAATATAATTTTGCACATATTTATCTGTTAATAGTCATCAATGTGGCGGCACGGTGGGCGACTGGTTAGAGCCTCTACCTCACAGTTCTGAGGACCGGGGTTCAATCACCGGCCCCGTCTGTGTGGAGTTTGCATGTTCTCCCCGTGCCTGCGTGGGTTTTATCCGGGCACTCCGGTTTCCTCCCACATCCCAAAAACATGCATGGTAGGTTAATTGACAACTCTAAATTGCACGTAGGTGTTAATGTTTGTTTGTATGTGTCCTGCGATTGGCTGGCAACCAGTTCAGGGTGCACCCCGCCTCCTGCCCGATGATAGCTGGGATGGGCTCCAGCACGCCCGCGACCCTAGTGAGGAGAAGTGGCTCAGAAAATGGATGGATAGATGGATAGTCATCAATGTTTTGAAAGAACCAGGTCATCTCCTCTAAGATCAGTAACTTCTGACCTTCGAGATGTTATTCTGGATGAATGGACCAAAATTTCCGCATAACTCGGAAATTGTGTGAAACGAGTGTACACCATGGGTACTCAAATACAAATCTTAGAGGGCCAGAAATATTTTTTTTCAATGAGTCAAAGGTCAAATCAAGTCAGGTTTATTTGTATAGCCCTTAAACATGAAGGAGTCAAAGTGCTTCACAGGCCCACCGTTGGCAATGACCGACGACATCCGTTAATGTAAACCTTTCAATCGGACAAGCAAAAACTCAAAACCCCATTTGGGGAAAAAAAAAAACCTTGAGAAGGGACCGTGGATGGTGGGGATCTATCCGCCTTTCAGGATGACCAGGGTGCCTTGGATGTCAAGTGGGCAACATTTATCACATCGTCTGGTTCTGTACAATGTTAATTAAAATGGCACAAGAGTCCATATATATATATATATATATATATCCATCCATCCATCCATTTTCTGAGCCGCTTATTCTCACTAGGGTCGCGGGCGTGCTGGAGCCTATCCCAGCTGTCATGGGGCAGGAGGCAGGGTACACCCTGAACTGGTTGCCAGCCAATCGCAGGGCACATACTAACAGACAAACATTCGCACTCACAGTCACACCTACGGGCAATTTAGAGTCTCCAATTTATGTCTCCAATTTTATATATATTATTTATTTAAGTGCCGCAGGGTGGATGCCTTCGCGAAAGTATGCCTTAGGATCTCCCCCAGTTGGTCGGAGCAGAATCCTCCATAGCAACGACTCTGGGGAAGTGGTCCACCTCACATCTTCTCCCAATTGGTCAGTGCAGGACCCAAACAGCAACAGCCTCAGATCCAGTCATCGTCACCTAGCCCTCTCACTGAGCAAGACAAGAGGGGAGGAGATAGGACAAGCGGCAGTGAAACAGGCCGATGTGTAGTTTAACTAAATGCCACAGAGTAAAAATAAGTCTTTGAGATTTAAACATTTGTACTAAGGTAGCTGCGGGTAGGGCATTCTGGAGTACTGCAGCCCTAATAGAAAATGCTCTAGAGCAGAAATGCCCAAAGTCCGGCCCGTATTCATATTTCCACTGGCCCGAAGCCTCTGTCATAAAACCAATAATATGTGGCCCGGCAGTACAAAATACACGCGCAATTTTATATTTCACCACAGGATGGCAGTAAACTTGTGGCTGAACTCTCGCGGGGCCTTTTTGCGCATGATCTGTTTTTTGCCCATTTCTAAAATGTCAACTGGAAGTAAGAAAAGGAAAGTTGATAGCAAGGGCCGACGTTTCCAGGACAAATGGAAGTCTGAATATTTTTTCACTGAGTTTAGAAACAACTGCGTCTGCCTAATTTGCCAAGAGACTGTGGCTGTGTTCAAGGAGTTCAATATAAAGAGGCACTACCAGACGGAACATGCTAATTACGACAAGCTAACTGGGAACGAATGCAGTGTAAAATTGAAGCAACTGGAAGCTGGTTTAACGGCACAGCAACACTTTTTCACAAGAGCCAGTGAGTCGAATGACAATACAACAAAGGCAAGCTATGAGGTGGCAACGCTGATTGCCAAGCACTGCAAACCTTTTACTGAGGGTGAATTTATTAAAGACTGTGTGATGAAAATGGTGGAGAACATTTGTCCTGAGAAAAAGCAACAGTTCGCCAATGTTTGCCTGGCTCGTAGCACTGTGTCACGAAGGATCAAAGAAGTTTCTTCTGATATTAAGAGACAGTTGGACGCAAAAGGAGTGAAGTTTGAATTTTTTTCGTGAGCCTATGACGAAAGCACAGATGCATCCGACAGCGCTCAGTTACTTATTATTTTTAGAGGAGTGGACAGTGAAATGAACATGCGTGAAGAGCTACTTGACCTCCAGAGCCTAAAGGACCAAACAAGAGGGAAAGATTTATTTGCTTCTGTTTGTTCCGCCGTACATGACATAAAATTAAAGTGGAATAAAATCACGGGGATTATTACGGATGGCGCACCTGCCATGGTTGGCGAGCACAGTGGATTATCAACCCTAGTGTGGCGAAGAAGGAGGTAAAGCTATAAAACTCCATTGTATTATTCACCAAAAAGTTCTATGTGCCAAACCGTTTCCGTGGATCTCAGTGACGTTCCAGCCCACCTGCAGTTGGAGCTCATTGAGCTGCAGTGTGACACGGAGTGTTGCAGCCGGTACCAACAACTCCCTCTTGTCAACTTTTACCATCAGCTGGATAAAGACAGGTTCCAAGAGATTCGTACATTTGCTAAGAAAATGTTGAGCTTGTTTGGCTCGACATACTTGTGTGAGAAGACATTCTCAGTCATGAACATGAATAAGAACCGAGTGAGGACAAGACTAAGTGACTCCCACCTGCGTGACATCTTGCGCATTAAAACCGCCGCTTTTGAGCCAGACCTGCCCCATTTACTGCAGTCGAGATCTCAGTATCACCCTTCACATTAATGCAAACATGTTGTTTGTTGATTCTGATGAATAAAGTTTGAGTTTGAGTCAAATTTCATAAAAATACTTTATTTTGCATTTCATTCATTTTTCATTTATCCAGGTCAGGCAGTTATAAGATCTACCTAGCAGCAGACAGCATAGTAAAACAGTAAAATAAAAATACAAAAAAGCATTCCCCTCGTCGGTAGCATGTAAAATTAATGCTGGCCCGCATGACAATTTTTTTACGGCAATGTGGCCCCTGAGCCAAAAAGTTTGGGCACCCCTGCTCTAGAGACTGCGGACTTCTTGCTGGCTCTCGGTGTCACCAAACGACCAGCGTTTTGCGAGCATAGGTTTCAGGACGGAACATGTGGAAGAACTAAGTCAGTGAGATAGGAGGGTGCTAACCCATGTAATATTTTATGAGAATGTAACAGAACCTGGCGGCACGGTGGACAACTGGTTAGAGCGTCAGCCTCACAGTTCTGAGGACCCGGGTTCAATCCCCGGCCCCGCCTGTGTGGAGTTTGCATGTTATCCCCGTGCCTGCGTGGGTTTTCTCCGGGCATTCCGGTTTCCTCCCACATCCCAAAAACATGCATTAATTGGAGACTCTAAATTTCCCGTAGGCATGATTGCGAATGGTTGTTTGTTTCTATGTGCCCTGCGATTGGCTGGCAAGCAGTTCAGGGTGTACCCTGCCTCCTGCCCGATGACAGCTGAGATAGGCTCCAGCACGCCTGCGACCCTAGTGAGGAGAAGCGGCTCAGAAAATGGATGGATGGATAACAGAACCATAAACTCACATCTCAAGTGGACCGGGAGCCAATGCTAGTTGGTCAGAATGGGGGTAATATGGTCGAACTTTCTCATCCTCTTCAAAAGTCGGGCTGCAGCATTTTATATTAACTGCAGGCTTTTAATTTTAGACATGGGAAGATAAGAAAGCAGCACGTTACAAATTGAGCCAAGATGTAACAAATGCATGGACTATGATCTCTGTGTCACTAGCGGATAGGATAGGTCCACTTATTAAAGTCAGTCAGGCCCGATCTGATAATACTGCAATATTCAAAACTAAAATATTCAGTTTTTATTTGAACCAACAAACAAAAATGCAAGCTAAAATAAAATTTCATTTCATTATACACATAATGTGAAAGAATGAACAAAACAAAACATGACCCTTGTCATGAATCCAAAACAAGGGAGGAGGGGGTTAAGAACATCCATCTATCCATTTTCAGAGCCGCTTATCCTCACAAGGGTCACGGGAGTGCTGGAGCCTATCCCAGCTATTATCAGGCAGGAGGCGGGGTACACCCTGAACTGGTTGCCAGCCAATCGCAGGGCACATATAAATAAACATCCATTCGCACTCACAGCCACACCTACAGACAATTTAGAGTCTTCAATTAGCCCACCATGCTTGTTTTTGGGATGTGGGAGGAAACCGGAGTGCCCGGAGAAGACCCACGCAGGCACGGGGAGAACATGCAAACTCCACACAGGCGGGGCTGGGGATTTAACCCCAGTCCTCAGAACTGTGAGGCAGACACTCTAACCAGTCGGCCAACGTGCCGCCGGTTAAGAACATTTTTATTTTAAAATGAAAACACAAAGAACTACTAAAAAAAAGGAAAGACAGTAAGTATTGAGGCTTTACAATTTGAGGGCTCTACTTTCATAACCATCTTAAATCAGGCGTGGCAAGTGGCATAACGCTTCGTAATTTGGCAGAAACACGCAGCCGGCGTATTTGAAAAAAGGGCAGTCTGCGCCATTGTGGGAGTTAACACAACCAATTTAAGTCAGTGCCAATCAAAGCGGTTACTCTCATTCCCTTTAAGTGTGGTGCAATGAGTCTCACATAGACACATCTATGTGCGGCAGAGCGATCCGTGCGTGACTGGAGCACTGTCATGTTTTTTGGACAGTGTGACAACAGGCAACATGATAGTAAACACAGTATGAGGTGTTCAAAACCATGGGCTACTTTCTGTAAATATGGCCATGCACCATCTATCCCCACCTACAAATGTCACTCTTACTCCATAGCTGAGTGCAGAACAGTGGGATGATCTGAAAAATACTAATGAAATTGATTATAATTATGATAATGTGTTTCATGAATTGATTTATACAATGATTCAGAGGGATCAGTGCCCACTGTTCACATATTTATGAATGAAATAAACATCTGTCATCCACCACACGTGTCCGCGGAACTCGGTTTCTGCTTGTGCCCCGATCAAGTTCACCAAAATCACATTAGACTAGCTGCGTCAAAGGTTAGGGGTGTTTGAGTCTGCCGGAAAAAAAAAACGCCAAATCAGAATTACAGTGAATGTGAATATAAGTAATTTTTCCAACTCAGCGGACACCATTTGGACTTACTGCACATAGTTTCTGCTCATGTTCACACATGTACCCATAGATATGAATAAATAGATACAACACGCCCCTTTTGCACTGCGTGCCTGAGGCCACGCTAAGCTATTAAGGGCAATGTTGGCAGTACATTCCATGTGTGTGTACGGCAAGAAAGTCAAAAGAACATGGATGCTGGCACATTGTGCTGCATACGGCTGCACACAACGCTGTACAATCACAAGGGAATTGGAATAACCTTAATTCACAGGTAAAAATATGTTTGTTTATTTTTACAAGTTTATAAGTTTTCTGTATTGATAGCACATGCTTTGGCATTGACAATAAAAAGTAAACCTAATGATAATCGGTTGAGGAAGTGAATGAGTATCGGCTTGATTTCAATGCATGCATTGCCTTTGATGGAGAGTTTGACCCTGCCAATATGGCCGCCAAGTAGTCACGTGGGTCAGCTTCTTGTTGTTGTCATCGGGATTGCACTAAGTAGTACTCTTCCTGGCATATTTCACAAAGTCCTGGTTCGAATACCCACAGGTGATTAGAGCCTTCCTGATGAACAGCATTGTCTGCGCTTTCTGTCTTTCGTTCTATGTGACAAGTGGATCTTCTCTGCGCTTCTAGATGAGGGTTCAAACAATTACCTTGATGCAGATGTCTGTCTGTAGTCTCTGTCCAGAACATGTACAGTTTTGTCATCAAGAGTGTTGTTTCTCTTTGTATTCATGATAAGCACACCAGGGGTCGCAGTGTCTCCATTGCAGCGACTTGGTATGTGTGCGAGGTCAATCTCCAGGTGTGCGGCTGTGAGTCACTGATTGTAATTTGATCGTGATTGTCCAGTTCAGTCGCATTCAGTTTCTGTGTTCGATGGGCCTCAGAGGATAAATACTTGGGTCCTACAACATCCCCTCAGATTACAGCTGTCTTATCTACTCTTTGAGCATGAACTGATTAAGCCTGCTCGAATGAGTAGGCTAAGGCAACCCGAACAGTCCATTTGCAATTGATTCAATCCCCTTAGAGGACATGTCACAGACATGTTATTCAGACACCAGGGAACTGTTTTAAACTGTGCAAATAATATACATCATATGCACAATATGTCTTCCTTAAAAGTACTGTATTATATGTGAACACTTTAATTACACTTTTAATTATTGTACCTTAAGTCTTTTAATGACTTCATTTAAATTGTGAAATTATCTGAATAGCATAATTGATACAATAATCACCCCTGAAATAAGACAGATTGGTGTGATGAATTCATTAAGCCAATTAAAAAGACAAAACCATTTTTTTCTATCTTGTGGATAGAATATCTATTATAATAACTGTTGGACGGTCTTATTTGGAGCGACTATGAAAGTGCATATGCCACTTGAGTCAAAGCCCTCTTGCTGCCTCTATCGGACAGGGAGCTTAACGTGAAGTTAATGTAATTCACCCAGGGAGATCCAAGGTCCATTGAACCTTAGATATGTCGTCTTTTGTCTGGGGGCCTGAACAATGCTCTGCGATTTTAGCAGAAGCTAATATGATTAAAGCATAGTAACAATAGAAGGTGTAATTTATGTTATCACTGGGGAATGTGGACGGGGCGAGGAGAGATGAGGAGAGAGGTTAGATTATTCAGGTTGCGAGGGTGCTTTCTCATTAAAATACAGGAGAGAAGATGGACAGCCAAATGGGTTTTTGTAAAAAAAAAAAAAAAAAAAAAAAAGGAGGAAAACGTTAAATGACAGCAATAATGTCCATTGCACTTTGGGGTAAGGGGTAGCAAAGGTGTACATTTCGAAGGACAATGCCAAAACACCAGGGAAGAAAAGCTTCTGGTTTGTAAATAGTCTTCCATTTAGTAAAGTTTGTGGGCCATTACTGTTCTTACTCACAGGAGACTGGACACTTTGCCTCCGCTAAAGGTCTGTTTTTCATAAGAGTCGAAGTGAAGCTAGACGGTACCATCTGACAAGGCTTTCATCCACAGGGAGTGCCTGGCACACTCGCTAAGCTCCCAGCCACGGGAGGAATACCGCTTCACATGTTTGCCTATAAAGTTACATGCCCATTACGCCACCGCAAAAGAAGTGTGCAATATTTACAGTCTGGATGATTAGGAATAAGCCTCAAATAATATCAAATTCTGCTACCCACACGAAGAAACTAGGTGGTAGCATGGGGGAAAATACAGTGTTACAGTTTTTCTTGTTAGTGGGGGCTGAATTATGACAGAAATGCAACATGTGTGGAAACTTACATGGCGCATAGGAATATGCTATTTTAACTTTGTAGTTTCTCAATTTGAAATACTCTGTATTTCTTTAAATGTTCTTTTCAGAGTACAACAGTAAGGGTCAAATAACATGATTTAGATCCATTCATATGGAGTGTGTTTCATTGGAATGTCAAGTAAAGCTCTTGTAATTGTGATGACTTGTCTGTGCTGAAAAAGCTGAACAGTTGCCTCTGCTGTTGGAATGGTAAAGGTTACGCTGTAGAAGACAAAGAGAAAGGTTGGAGGGTTTGTGGAAATGAAAACCTCAAAAAGATGCTGTTCAATCAACTCCAATTTCTTTCTGTCTTTGGAATATAAGCCATCAAAGAATTTGGTTTAGAATGGCGATGTTTGAACAAAACAACAATTTTCCTCAGTCACAGGTGAGCAGAAGCATGCTTTTTACTCATTCTGTCAAAATGGAATATTCATCACATGATTTGTCTCAGCCAGTACTACAGCAAAAAAAAGGAAATTATAAAGCGGATTTTCTATGACAATTTACTTTTTCATTGTTTCATAATTTACGTAACAAACGCACTCACGCCAACTCTATCTGCCCATTCCTTGGCAAGTCCAGCCCCCCCTGGCTCTGCCACTATTCGCCATAGTAACAAAATCCATACTTGACATTGGCCCAGCAGTGTACAGGTCGGGTTGACCAGTGGCTCGCGTGCACGAAAACGGGGACACGCCCTCAAAACAAACAATTTCACCAAGACTTTGTCAAGTCAGCCAAAAACATAATTATCGTTTGAGTACTTTGACAAAAGCATGTCACGTTATCAAAATACCTGGGAAACATTTTAAATTGTGTCTGTCTCTTTTAACTTTTTTTTTTTTTTTTTTTGACAGCACACACCAGTGAGACAAAACCATTTTTTACATGATTAAAAAAAAATCCAGGGAAGACTAGCATGCTGAAATGTATGTTCTGTGGGACAGCCTCATTAATAACAGTGACTAGTGAATGTTGCAGAGAACAATTGCATTGTGTGGAGAAAATATGACAAATACTCCTCTCTTTTCTCTCTGTGACAGCTCTATCTATTAATTACTTTTATAACTTCATATATAATTTCTCACCACTTCAGCACCCAGATTCGTTTCTAATGGTGGGTGTTGATGTACCTCAGTATATGAGGCTTGACTTACAGTAACTTTCAGTGGAATTCTAATTGGACAATAGACTGTTTGCGGTCACAGACAGTGCTAAATACTGCAATCCTTCGCTATACCATGGTTTACCGATTGTGGATTCAGTGCATCGCTGCTTTAAAAAAAAAAAAAAAAAAAAAAAATCATATTTCTTTTGCTGATAATTACAGGATTTCTTTATTTTTATTTTTTTATATTGTCATGGTAAAATAAGCATTTTCTACCCTAAAACATTAAAAAACAAATTTAAAAATTAATTAAAACACATATTACAAGGAATTTAATACCTTTACACTGTGTACGGTACAGTACAAGAGCTCTGTCGTATTGAGTACTAAAGATTTCCAAGTCTTTGAAAGCATCGCTTTGTGCAGGGATGGGAGAGTTGACTCCTCTGTTTTGGTGTCGGTTATTCACCGTGTTTTGTTGCGTTATCAATACATGTGAGATAGATAGACTAACGTCTTGTTGCCTCATAGAATTGAATATGTTGTTAATATTATGTATGTTTAAGCGTATCAAAAGTACTTAAGAGTATAGGTAATGTCGCGGATTTGACCTGTTGCGGGCATAGTCCAGAACCTAACCCCCGTGATGAACGAGGAATTACTGTATTGTCCTCTATCATGCATTTCATATTTTTGTCATATTTATATGACAGAAAATGGTATGTCAGCAGTATCCTATCTGCTTTTAAACCAGATGCTGTGTCATTCCAGTTGTCCCATTGGCACATATGTTATTACACGCTATGTTACTACCCATGAAAGATGGCTAATTGTTGTAATATAATTTAACACCTTTACATCTCCGTGTCGGGTGGAAATAGAAGTGGAAATTTCTTAGCCAGTGTAAATGTCATACTGCCAAATACTGTATGTTTTTGAGGGTGAATAGCACAAACCAGATAATCAGACTTTCAAGCCCCATTTGAAAGAGGGAGGCAAAGAAACTTAACCTGGTGTCTGTTCATCATTAAAAGGGATGTACACAAAGGGTCAACATATAATTTTGAAATAAATAATAATATGTAATATCCCAACATTTTGCATTGTGACTGAAAATAATTGTTTAGTACAGTGACAGCATAACCTTTTGTACAAATCCTACTAAATTCTTGTGGGACTCTTCTTAAGGGGAACGCCCTATCAATCAGTTACAGGACTGACACATAAAGAGAGACAACAACTTACACTCACATTCAGGGAGCATGAACCGCATGGAGATAACGCAAGAGAAATCCACACTAGGTCTTGTTCTCGCATGCTGTGCTGAAGCACGATTACCTTACCCCCCTCCCAGCCCCTCAATGACACTTCACTCAACTTCGACTCAACCGGAATCAAGCATGGCTACTTCTTTTACACACATAATCACAGCATTATAAAACACATTACATAGCAATATCTGGGTATTTAAGTCAACAAAATGGAAATAAACAGTTTGACTTGACTGCAACTTCCCAAGCTCATTTGAAGTTATCCTGTTTTTTCTTCTTCTGCATATTATTATTATTATTATTATTATTATTATTATTATTATCATCATCATGATTATTATTACATACAAACTTACAAGCAACTGTAACATACCAAAGTCTATTGGGCCAATGAAGTCCAAGAACGTGTACTCACACAAGTCAAACAAACTGGACATTTTTGGGGTCAATCAGGCTTGAACACGATGCCAGTTGTCTCGTGTGAATGTGTCCTAATAAACATGTGTCAGTTTCAGTCGTCATGAGTTAATGTGGAACTTTTCATTAACATCAACAATACACAATTTGTGGAATTTTATTTTGGGAATCCAAATGGATTTTTTTTTTTTTTAACATAGATATTACACCACAATACACACATTGGTTGAATGATTTCTTTAATAATCAAGACTTTTGAGCCTAAAATAAACTGGGGATAATCACTGACTCCATATTAATCATCCACAGGGTCACAGTGGGAGTTTACATTTTTAAAAACCATACACATGCAAGTCTCAAGTGGACACTGGACTGCCATCTGAAGGACAGATATCTCAGCAGAAACTGGAGACAAAGTCCTGGCCCAGCACCCACATTTCTGTGGTGGACTATCCTCCTCCTTTTCTCCTCACCTCCTCGCAACTCTTTTTCTCCATCCTACACCCTCCACCCACTCCTTGCATTCCCCCTTTCTACCCTTCCCCCACACTCAATTGGCTGTGGAAGATGGCTTCAGTGAGTCATCTTGGGACTGAGATCAAAGGCAAATTAAAGCCGACGTCTATGCAAAATGTAATATGGAAAACCCCCAGCTATGTCCTCACTATTGATTTGCACTCTTTTCTTCCAGCCCCACTCCCTCGCGCTGCTCTTTCTTCCCCATTTCCCGGCTTCATTTTTAGCCAAGCACGATGCTACTTAGTGTGAAATATGAAGGACCTAGAATCCTGTAGAATAAGAAAGAAAGAAAGAAAGAAAGAAAGAAAGAAAGAAAGAAAGAAAGAAAGAAAGAAAGAAAGAAAGAAAGAAAGAAAGAAAGAAAGAAAGAGAGAAAAAGAAAAAGGGATGGCTACTCATAGTTATGGCTGTTTGCATTTAGTCTATTTTGTGAAATAAGTAGTCCTGTAAATTGCACAGAAAACCCACTTCAGGCAAAGGTTTTGATATGAAAGGAGTGGTTGTAATCTGTTACGGCCAGACGGTTCTTAAATTAAATAAATTTGACAGCCAGCATTACTCACATGCACTATAGTCATATTTTGCAAAATATCAAGTTTTGGGGGTAAGATGTGAGCACAAGGCTAAATAGAGATTTAGATAGATTTCTTGCTCTCTGAAGTCACTCGGGCCCTGCAGGAAATTGAAATGAATTGGTGAGCCATTCTCTATATGAAAAGAGCCAGTGACTTTTTTTTTTTTTTTTTTTTTCTTTTTTTTTTAATGTGAATATCTAGAATTGTGCTGTAGTCATGATTCTCAGGCATGCTGGCTTGTTCACTGACAAAGCAAGTACATTAAACACATGCACACAAGCACACACACTCGTGGTGATATGTTCAAACTCATCTATGATACAGATTTTTTATTAGAATAATGGTATAAATTGTAAAAAAAATAAATACATACATTAATGAATAAATATTTATTTACATTTGAATTTTGTAAGCCCTCAAAATTAGATTGTATTTTTTTTTTGTCCCATTTTGGTGACCTTATTCTCCCAATAATTTAACAGCTTCAATTTAATGACTGTTACATTTCAGCATAATATAGATCTGTGTGTTTCAGCATCGTATGTCTCTGGCATGTCTGCCATGTTTGTGGAGTAGGCTGTGTCAGCTACATGGAGCACATGCAGTGCCACTGTTATAGCCCAATTCTGTGCACAGTATTGTGCTTAAACTTTCATGAGATCATGTTAGTCCGCGACCCCAGGGTGTCAGTTAATGAGAAGGGATGACTAATCAATTGGGCTCCTTGTCATAAGTTACAGAAGGGCAACTGATTTTTGTTAGCCTTCATTGATATACAGTTCTCTGACTGGTCAGTTAGTTTCAATGAGTGCATAATAAGAGAAATGGCAGAGCGCAAAACCAATTTCAACTAATATGTGAAGCACTAATTGTTTGTTTTTGCTGCACTTCTATCATCTGCGCGCTGTTGTTGGGACACATTTTCTATCCTTTGTGGGAACTATGTTCTGAAATAATAACTGCTTCATTAAAAGTAGATGTGATTGCAAAATAAAAAAAACGTTTTTTATAATTTGTCTAACAATATGTTATTGGTTCTAAGCTGTTGCTGTTTCATCCACCTATGAAAACCAATAGGTGCAATGTGGACCCAATGCTGTAAGGATGAAATCCAAGCTGCACACCTGGAGCCCAGAGGAGGACAAAATGAAAACGTGGATTGAAAGGCAGATGTAGAGATTGAGATGTGTACCGTATGAGCAGGAAGCACATAGGTTTGAGAGTGTGTGCATTTGTGAGCTTTTGCACTCTCCCTCTCCCTTCAGTTTTGTCACTTTTACTTAAGTGGATGCATGGTTTCAAAGAGCTATTTGTGAACCAAAGACAATAAAAACAGAAAGACAATATTATTTTTTTTCTATCTGTGTGCCAGCTTCAGTGCCCTCAGCCATTGGCACAAGGCAACAGTGACAACCCATTCATTTTCCTGACGAGCTGTCGCTTCCAGGAAGACAGGTGACTTCCCCCAAGGTTATTTATGGCATTGTTGATCTCTCATTCTCTATGTCGTCCCTCTGTGGTCCAATCTCCTCCCCCGTTCCCTGCCATCCCACATCCCAGCTGCAATTTTCTTCTTCTATCATTGTTTATTTGCCTCTGGTTTATAACCTTCTGTTGGTCATTAGCTGGATTTGATCAACCTAGTATTGATAAATGAAAGTAATGGCAGTGAACTAATTACATGCATTTTGATGCACACATTACTTGTGTCCCTGTCATTAATATTCTGGCTATTATAAATTATAAGAGGTTCCCAGTTTATGACGTCCTTGATCCATGCCGTTTTTTGTTTTTGTTTTTGTAAAAGCAATCCCCATATATACAGCAATACTCAACAATAAATAATGTCCTGACTACATTGTTAATTGTGTTAATGTACATTAGTGTCACTCATAAAGACAGACTATCCGCAGTGAACTAGTTTGCGCAACGGTGTAAGGATATGTTGTCGCACAGCACTTGACACCCTCCCGGTGCAAACCAACCGCCAGAGTAAAGGTAAGGAATTTGTCTTTTTTTCAGTTTTTTAAAATCTTATATTCATGATCTTGACGTGAAATCTTTACCATAATTTTGAGTATTACTCTGGTCCATCAGCCATCAACTTACCATGGTGGAGGGGTTTGTACCATTTGTCCCAATTATCCTAGAAGGTGTTGTGGGCTTTAAGTCCCTGGTAGGGTCACCCCATGAAAAAAAAAACATGGCTTAGGACCCCCTATGATGAGTAGACATGGAACTTGTTTTCAGTTGGCTGGATAGGAGACCAGGACTGTAGGCCAGCCCTGCCCCCATCGGGCCTGGCCGGGCACAGCCCAAAGAGGCAATGTGGGTCCCTCTAATCATGGGTTCAACACCTGTGGGAGGGACCAAGGGTCCATCCATCCATCCATCCATCTTCTACCGCTTATCCGAGGTCGGGTCGCGGGGGCAGTAGCTTTAGCAGGGACGCCCAGACTTCCCTTTCCCCAGCAGCTTCATCCAGCTCTTCCGGGGGGATCCCGAGGCATTCAATTATTGTCTTGGGACGTGGAGAAAAAAAAGCTTTCAATTACCTTTTTTCACCTGCACCGCGTACTGGAATGGGAGTCGAACGTCTGCTGGATGCATAACCTGTAAGTTTAAAAAAATACCTACGATTACTATAGAATACGTTTTATTGATAACATGTTTTGCAAGGGTAAAAAAAAAAAAAACTTTTCTTAAAAGACGCACGACTCGCGGATGTTGAATTCCTGCAAGATGGACGAAATGGAAAATTCAAATCAGTACTGGCAACGGATGTTACATTGTAATGTGAAGTAGTGGGACTAATTTATGTTTTTATGTAACAAGGATTGAAGGAGCGTGTTTGCAAAAAAAAAAATTTAGTTAACGCGACCTGCAAATGAGTTAACGTCGTCATCGGACTTCGTCGATCTTCATCGGAGGATGCTCGCCTGGCTATCCAAAAGTGATTTCACTATCTGACGATTCCGGATCCCATTTATTCAAATCCAGGTCGGCAGACGATCAGCCAGCAAGTGGCCGAGAGCTCCTAGCCATATGTTTGGCCTTTTGCGCGATAGCTTTGGAACATAGCGATTGGCTCGGAGCGTCATTCTTTATTCCCCACATGATCTAAGGCGTCATTCCTGTGCGTAGCATTTTTTTTTTTAGATTTTTTTTCATTTTGTCTTCTCTCTTTTCCGCCATTATGTTTGTCTTTTCTCATTGTCTCTTGTACCCTGCCGGCCCACCCCCTCCTTCTTCTTCCTCTTCTTCCTCTGAGGGAGGGACAGTCACCTCAAGGCATTGTTGCCCTCTACAGGGTACCAATCCTCATAACAGTTATCCAGAGGCTTGATGATCACACATAAACTGCACAAGACCCTCCCCCACCCATCCCCATTAAACAAACGCCATTGACGTCTTTAGACGGTATTGGCAGGGAATAGATGGATTCTTAATGATGTCTTTAGACGGCATTGGCAGTGAATGAGTTAATATAGTCAGCCAGAGCTACGAGGAAGGCAAAGTTATTAATGTCCTTTCACCATTGTTCTTGTCATACTGTGTTACATGTTTTTGTTTGATCATTATGAAAAAAAGTCCTGTTTTTGTTTTAATTCCTCATTTTAAAAAAGACCATTCAAGCAACACGTTTTTCCTCATGTTTTTTAGACTGTGACACCACTACTAGTGGGGACAGAATGGGTGGCAACAATGGAAAAACGAAACGCCAGTATTTTAAGGGGAATAGCCTGGCAGCAACATATTGAGAAAAAACAAAAAACTATGAACTACTTTATTTTTGGAATGGAGAACTTAGTTCAACATTTTGAATTATGAACTGAACGAGTTCATTTTGGAATGGTGAACTGAACTTTGAACTAGTTTGTGTAGAAAATGAACTTTCCCAGCACTGAAGGTGGAAACTTTGGCGGGCTGATCTCTAGCTACAAAAGATGGCTCTAAGGACATGGAACATCAGAGAAGGAGCCCACGCTGTTGTGCGAAGTCGAGAGTTTCCAACTAGTTATACCCCGACATGTAGCTTAAACTCCAGAACCAGTCCTCTCGAGAGGAGTTAGACTCTCTTCTGCTTTGCAGTTACCCTGGGTGGGAGGTGCTAAGCAGGTGTGTGCAGACTTATTGCTCCCTAGCTCGATAGCTGTATGTTGGGATTCATCCTGGTGGACAAGAGGGTAGCCTCCCTCACCCTTCGGGTCGGGGGACTGGTCCTGACTGTTGTTTGTGCCTATACACTAAACAGCAGCTCAAAGTAACTACCCTTTTTGGAATTCTTGGAGAGGGTGCTGCAGGGGACTCTCTTGTGCTGTAGGGGGACTTCAATGCTCACGTGGGCAATGACATTAGAACAGCATTAGTAGCATTAGCGCTCGGACTCTCACTCTAAATCTCCCTTCGCGATTTGCATTGACAGCAACAAATGACTAATGGAACAGAAACAAATCATTAATTCTTGTACTATTCTGAAATAAAGATGTGGCAATGTTCAACAAAAGAAAAATCCAATTAGATTATTTAAAAACTCTATCGTCTCTATACTCTATGGTTATGACCTTGGTTGCAGTTATTTAAGGTTGCGAACTTTGTCACAAAAGACTTAGTATTAAGCAAAAGCTGAGAATACGGAGATACATTTTCTTCAAATAAATTCCAAAAAAATAAAAAAATCCCTCAACAAAAACTGTTTTCATGTTGTCATTATGGTGTGTTTTGTGTGCAGTTTTTGGGGGGAGATATAAATTAATTCCATTTTGATATATGCCTGCAAAAGTTAAAAAAAATTGTATAAAGTGAACGGCTGTAAATACTTTCATTTGCACTGTATATCAGCACGTGCGTGTGCAAGTGCGTGTCTTTGTGTGGGTACAAACCACAATAATTTTGAAATGAAAAGCAATCAGCAGAAATTTTATTCACTTTTTGAGTGAGAACATTAAGAAATCTCAGCTAAATATCAGCAGACACAGAGGAAGTGATGAAAGAGTTCTTGCATAAGCACAAAAAATAGGAACACCTGACGTACAACCTTGTAATATTTCTGTAGTTGTAGATTTCGTACTATGGGATGCTTGATTAGCAAGGCCCCAGAAAGCTGCACTCACAGTGACAGAATTGAGCAAACACACAGTTTAAGCAAACGCCTCCATGCACTTACTTTGTCCGACACTTTACCTTATGCAGACACATTCATTCACAATCACATACACATGTACGATTAATGTGATTTAACCTGCTTGGGTGCGCTTTGACGGGTACTCAACATGATTAACAGCCAATATGCTCCTGCATACAGCCAAGCTAAAGATGTCTTTTTCTCCGAACTGCTTCTATTTGCCTGCTCCTTAAGCTGCTCTTTGCATCTCCCTCTTTTAAGCACTTCTAAGGCATCTCCGGGGGAGAACTTTATACACACATCATCCAGGATGCTTAGTTCAGACGTAGAGGCATATCAAATGTCAGTGAAATGGAGGGCTCTGTCGTAATAAGGTGTTTTTTAGGTCCTTTCACAGAGACGAAACGCTCAAAAGTTTAGCCATTGGTTCATGTTTTCGGGCTCCCCCCCAACTAAAGAAACTACCTCCATCCCCTTAAGGCTGATCATTTTGAGCTTGGAATCAGCACTCTGCAGATATTGAAGACGTTTGTAGGTATCCACACTAGAGACGACAGATGGATTGCAGCGAAAGGTAGCAGGGTTAAGAAGGAGAGGTCTGCTGGACCTTTTAGAAGAGCTGCTTAGTTTTTTTCATACAAAAACCTCCATCTCTGTGGACTCCAATAGCCAATCCTCTTCACTTCCTCCATCCAGTCTCTTCCTTCCTTTACTCCTTCCAATAGGACTTGCTCTCCTTTCTATGTCTGACCGTTTGCTCTTGCTGAAGCAGGCATCATCTCATACACATGCCATGGTGTGCAATGTGGGACTGCAGCAATGCAAGCATCTGCTCAGGGCTTTTGCGTTCAAAAGATTCAATTAAAAAATAATTACCAAAAGATTAGTGGTAGTCTGGTACAACTGCACTGTTTGAATAGATGTTTCCTTTTCATCTGCTGTAATAATAGAATGCTTTTTTTAATTAAAGGGGGAAAAAGAGGAAGTAGTTCAAGAAAAAGAGGAATAAGAAGAAGAAAAAGGCGGGCCTGCCTCAGTACACCCTGTCTTGAAGACGTTTGTTTGATGTGAAGCAAAATTAAATATTTTTTTGATCTAACAAATTAATTCCCCCCCCCCCCCATTCCCCAGCACTTCCCATCTTCTCGCTTCCTTTTTTTCTGGAGGAGATAAAGACAGTTTAATTTAGATACCAACAGGGAGGAGGTGCACACGTACACATGCACAAGCACACATACATAGTACCCTGGTCAAACTTGATGAGGGTCCTTCCAGACAAACTAAATGTTTCACCATTTCTCAGACAGAAATGTTCTGAAAAGTACAGTACATTTGTAGAAGCTCTAGAAGGCTAGTTTATCCTGCCCCATGGTCCATAAATACATGCCTTCTGACTTTCATTATTGATAACAACTTCAATAAATTAAAATGTATTTATTTACCATAGCACCTTTGAGGGACAAATGCCACAAAGTGCCAGTGGATGTCTGCAGGGCAGTTTTGGTGAGGGAGGAGAAAATAATATTACTTTACTCAAAGTGGGAGGAGAAAAAGGCATGTGTAAGCATCTTCAGTTCATTGGGGGAGATTATGGAGGTTGCGCACATGGAAAAAACAGGATTTGGACAGACGTTTGGCATGAGTGTCAAAGGAGTGGGATTGCTCAAAGATGTTTCTAAGGGTCAGTTTGACTGAAGATGACAGTGAACCTATCTGTGTTTGATTAGGGGTGTGAAAGTAATCTGGGGTGACATCGAAGGTCTCAGTCTTGTCAGATTTGATCTTTAGGAGGTTGTAGGCTCTCCAAGCTTGCTGATTATATTGAGACAGTCAAGGACCTTCAGAATCAGAATCAGACTCAGAATCATCTTTATTTGCCAAGTATGTCCAAAACACACAAGGAATTTGTCTCCGGTAGTTGGAGCCGCTCTAGTACAACAGACAGTCAATTTACAGAACACTTTGGAGACATAAAGACATTGAAAAAAAACAATTGTGCAAAAAGATGCAAGATGCCTTGGTGAGTTTATGGAAATCTCTTGGAATTAAATAGTGTCATCTGCATATAGCTGATATGGTATGTTTAAGTTACTGATGATCTTACCCAATGGCAGCAGATACCTGTCAATAGAGAAAAGGAGGGGACCCAACACTGGACCTTGTGGGACATCACACAGCAGAGGAGAGAAACTGGGAAGAGCTTCACTAAATGAGATGGTGAAGGTTCTACCAATAAGGTATGAAACAAACCAGTCGAGAGCTTTCTCAGTCCTGCAGCCTGTTAATCAGGATTTGGTGGCTCACTGCATCAAAGGTGCAGTCAAGTTCAAGAAAGCACCAACACCGAACACTCACCTGCATCTACGGACATTAAAAAATACAGTAAGTTGGACACTCATAACAAAGTGGCTTTAGTCAGGTGATTATTCCTGAAGCCAGACCGGAATTTGTAAAAAAATTCTGTGGCTTTCCAAAATGGAGGTACGTATGATGGCGAGTCACTACTTTCTCCAAGATTTTTGAATAGGAAAAATAACTTTGAGATGGGCCGGTAGTTGTTCAGGGTTCAGTTTTATGATTGAAGTCAGAAAGTCAGTTAATTTAGACAAAAATAAGCCTGCAGGTCCAGGTGTAAGATAGATAAAAGCACATTGCAACGGTTATGACGAGTTGGAGCTTGAAGGAAGAAAGTCTACGTACTCAACTTCTGGTCACAGCCAGGCCACCACCATGACCTGACCCAAAATTGAACAGTCTGATGGACACAGTTTATTAAGTGTATGAATTTCATATGGCGTGGCCAATTCTCTGTCACCAAAAGTAAGTCCAGTTTGTTGGTGGTAAACATGTCATTCAATATAGGCCCCTTGTTCGTAACAGAACACTGTTACCTTGGAGAACTATTTGGTGTTCTGGGGGAGCGCATGATCGCACAGATGCCTGGAGGACCATGGTGAGCCAGAGAATCCAGCTGACAGGCTCTGATCCACCAAATTGGCACCAACACAAATAACTCATGGATTGGCATTGAGAACCTTATTTTTATTGTGGCTTGGTACACACGAAGACATTTCCACTCTTAAAATATATTTTTATCTGCTACAGACTCCAAACATAAAGATAAAAAAATTGGACATTCAAGAGTTTTGGTCGTCGTGTCTGGTGCGCTCCGAGAATCTCAACACAGCTGACTACACACATAAAGATTCTGTTGTACCGCTGATCTCGAAGGCTTGCCTGATCACACGTGAAGTCACAGAACCGAAGAAGAAACACTTTCGGGGACGTGCCGATGTTTCCCGAGTGTTCCTGAAGGTTGCCAGAGCTGAGAGCCTTTTCAAAGAGCGATGTTCTCAAAAAACTACTTACTTTGGAAAATACTTCTTGTGGTCTGGGGAACCCACTTTTATACATAAAATGACATTGAGTTGTTTTCATTTAAGGTCACTTTCATATTAGTTAGTCTTGGGTGCTTCTTTGATTGACTACATTCTGTTCCACGTCACCATTCTCAGCGTCATGACTCGGGAGAAGTCGACGTTCCCCACAACGCGTCATGCCAGAAGCCTTGAGAAGCCGTGGAGATGGATGGGACATGAAATAGGGCAAAACAGTCATTGAGTGTTTACTTGAAGGAGGATTTGAAGATTGTTGATGATAATGGCTGAAACATCGTACAGGGGCAAAGGTAGAAGCAAGAGCAAACACAGGGCAAGTGGGGTTGATGCAGACAGAACCGCTACAGCATAGCCAGACACAGGCCTATCATTGTGCAGACAGTTGCACCATGTCCACATGACAATAAAATACATTGGTACCTTGACTTACAAGTTTCATTTATTCCATGACCACGCTCATAACTCATATCTCAAATCAACTTTCCTCATTTAAATGAATAGAAATGCCATTGAAGTCCTTTAAGCTTTAAACAAACAGTTTGTGTTTACATTTTAATGAAAAAAAATAGCACTATAAAGTATTGTACTGTGTTAAAATAGTAGAATGTAAGTTTTGGCAACATTTTTGCTTTAATTCAATGTAGATTGTGTTGCTTCTTCTGTTCTGCACGATTTGACTACCAGGGGGGCATGTATGTATGTATGTATATATATATATATATATATATATATATATAAAATCACTCATCCTCACTAGGGTCGCGGAGGCGGGGAACACCCTGAACTGGCTGCCAGCCAGTCGCAGGGCACATATAATCAAACAACGATTTGCACTCACATTCACACCGACGGGCAATTTAGAGTCTTCAACCATCCTACCACGCATGTTTTTGGGATGTGGGAGGAAACCGAAGTGCCTGGAGAAAACCCACCCAGGCATGGGGACAACATGAAAACTCCACACAGGTGGATGACGCAGATGTGCAAACCCATCGTTCACCGTGCCAGCATATATATATATATATATATATATATATATATATATATATATATATATATACACACACACACACAACTAAGCTGCACTGATTATAGTCTTTTCTTCGCAGAGCATAACCTAAAGAATGTGAGCCTGTTAATATTCTTAATATGTTAATATGCTCTGTTAGTATTTGCTGCTCCACCGTTTGTGTTCAAATAACAGTGTTTAAAGGCTTATGACTACCATGATACCGAAGTTAGTTTCGTTAGCCTGTCTACGCCGTATCACACTACACACTATGTGTTAGAATTAAGCTAGCAGACTTTCTTCAGAAAATGTTATGTGGTTTGATTAAATGCACAATATGTAATTATCTTTATTTTGTGTTTAGTTTTGCTGTGTACCTCAACTGGGAGCAGAAAGAAAGTTAAAGCTTGAAACTAACACATTTGAGCTCATTTTTTGGAAGAAATGTTTGCTATCTGACAAATTGCACACCCACACCCATGGGGTGCAGAATAAACATCATGGTTTGAAAAAAGCTCACTCCTAGGTCACATTTTTGCTCACAATACAAAACAATAAATCGATCCGTGGCTTGCAATTCAGAAAACTCATAAGTTGGGGCACTGTTTAGTCAAGTACCACTGTAATACAGTAACATAATACAAATAATAAATACCACTACAAATAATTATACTAATGGAGGATAAGCGGTATGGAAAATGGATGGATGGATGGATAATACTGCTAATGATGATATTAAAAATAGATAAGTAAATTGATTTAAGGTGCACAGTTCTGAACAGTTAGATGTTTTGGTTGTTGTGATCAAAAGAACGGAAACAAATAACTATGGTGGTGAAGCAGCTGTATGAGAAAGGTGGACCTGGTTATCGAGGATTTGGTGCATGAGAAGGTTGACTGAAGTGTTGGGAAGTCGATGGAGGTTTATACTGGACTAGGGTTATATGATCATCTATGTGTGAGGTTTGGCAAGTAAGCGTGTGGTGAAATTTTAGCAGTACTGGAGTTTATTGAGGACTTTTGAAGAGGCATTTGCAACCGTCCAGTCTGGATGTGATGAATGTTGTAGCAGCAGTAAAAGGTGTGATTTTGAGGGGGTAGAATTTTGTTTTGGTTATGGAGCTGGTGTGATAAACTGTCATTTCACTCTTCAAAATGTGTCAGAGGGAAGGAGGTATGATCAAAGGCTCAACGATACGTGAGAAACTGTAGGTGGACATGGTGAGTGATACATTTCTTATTAACACGTCAAATGAATTAATGTTGAGTTGGAACAAGAGGCCACTGGTAGTGTAGTGATCCAGATAGATGATTCACAATAACAAAGTGACTAGCTGGCAACCAGTTTAGAATCTAATCCACCTTTTCCCCTTAATCAGCTCTCCATCAGTGATGCAGATAAGGATGAGCATTATGAGGAACTAAACGGATGGTGTTGGCAGAAGTTAACCCAGGGTGTTATTAGCTCAGCCACCCTCTTTTTTGGCTTACTCTGCTGTTTTACTACAGGAATACATCCTTCTCTCTTATGCAGGCAAGGAAAAGAGTCTAGATGCAGGTAGAATCATATGGAGAGGTGTCATAGGCTCTATATCCCTGTGGTTTAGTTCCTGCCATGCTCTACAGCACATGGCCATTGTGACCTCTAGCAGTGCGCCCCCCCCCCCCCCCCCCCCCCTTCTCCTCTCTCTTTGTTACACATACACACACATGCTGTGTATAGCCTGTCAGCCATGGCAGCACCTGTCAACTGCCGACCACTTCATCGGACAACCCCAGAAAGAGTGAGAAAGCTCCAGGAAAACAGCAGGGGGAGCCAACATCTGACCTTATCGTACACAGAAGGTCCTTTTACACAACCCCACTGCAGAGTTAAGGTCTAAAAGTTATCAAACACTAAGAGTGTTGTGCATATTAATGCAAAATTTGCATGTATTCAATTTAATCAAACTCTTGTGTTTCTATTACATACACCACGTCCAATTGACACGGTACATGGCATGCATCATAAAAAGTTTGAAGGTATAGTGCATTGCTCAAAGACACCTCGTTACTGTTTTATATATATATATATATATATATATATATATATATATATAGGCGGCACGGTGGGCGACTGGTTAGAGCATCAGCCTCACAGTTCTGAGGGACCGGGGTTCAATCCCCGGCCCCGCCTGTGTGGAGTTTGCATGTTCTCCCCTTGCCTGCGTGGGTTTTCTCCGGGCACTCCGGTTTCCTCCCACATCCCAAAAACATGCATTAATTGGACACTCTAAATTGCCCGTTGGTGTGAATGTGAGTGCGAATGGTTGTTTGTTTGTATGTGCCCTGCGATTGGCTGGCAACCAGTTCAGGGTGTACCCTGCCTCCTGTCCGATGATAGCTGGGATAGGCTCTAACATGCCCGCGACCCTAGTGAGGAGAATCGGCTTAGAAAATGGATGGATGGATGGAAGGTCCCATCAAAGTCCATTTTTGTACTTTTTTAAGAATAAGTTAAGTCAATCATGAATCTGTGACAATAACTGTGGATGAAATTGCGAAGCTTGCATTCATTGTCACCAGTGATGACTTTTGCATGCAGGTTCTATTCAAGTGCATTAGAGTGGATTGGGAGGCTAACCTCAAACTATTCCCCTCTCTTTTATTTTCATCCAAATCACCTTTCAGGTCACATTCCCTACAAGGGGGCCAACAATCCAAGCTTGGCGAACTGTGCTTCACAATGATAGTAAGACATTGAAGGATCCAAACGCGACGTTGCTATGATCGCTTGGCCACCACAAGCCGCAAGACACCGTTATATTGCCAAGGACCAATCAGAGCAAAGCTGTTTTCTATATTTAAATTAAGAATTACTGGGATCAAATTAGAGCAAAGCTTATGTACATATCAAATAGTAATGAGAAAGGGCATCCTGGGCATTTCCATCCCGAATTATCTTGCAAACCCGTTAAAATTACATCAAAAGTTATTAAACATTGTTTTGATGACATGGGAGCTTTAACAGATTATACTATACATACAAAGCAAAGCTATGTAAAAATAACACAGAGGCAAATGGCAATCCATGAATGCAACTATTACTTTAAGATCCATGAAGTGCTGCAACCTAACAAATGGATAACAAAACAATATAATAAACATCGTTGCAAAAATTCTATACGAAACCAAAATTGGATTTATCCTTTGTGGGTAATTTCAAGATACAGCTTTCGTTTCTCCCTGACTTTATTTGACAGGGTTATATGTGATGCAGAGAGAAAAGGGAGAGAGGGAAAATATTAATTAAGCAGGGATTGTGCGTTGACTCTGCCTTGCACATAAGACAGAAGGTTAAGCAAATGCCAGGGCAGCAGTGTCACTTCAAACAATGACTATTAGCTTTAGAATCAGCCTTGTGTCTGCTGAGGGAACACAGTTCTTCAGACTCCTGATTGCCATCCAGTGGTGTGCGTTCATGTGTGTTTGTGCGTGCGTGCGTGTGTGCGTGTGTGTGTGTGTCTGCGCATGTGTGTACGTATGGCAAGGTTGGTGCTAGAGGTGGTGAGTATATAGCTGAGTGAGTGGTGGTGATGTGGGGGTGGGGGTCATTCCATTTCAATCTGTGGTTAATTTAGCCGAAGGCAGCACAGGTTGAAACGCACAATTATTAGTGCAAGTGAAGCTGATAGAGACAGGTGAAGCAGTGACAACATTTATAAAAGAAAAAAAAATAGTGATAGATAATGATGTTATTGAAAGAGATGGTGTTGGACACACAGCAATAGACATAGCGGGTTGGGGGTGCAGGCTGTGTGGAGTGGGTGGGCGATTGGTGCTACACTGGTTTTGTACTTGATATTGACAGCAGTAGATTTGAAATGAGAGTATTGGAAAATCTTACAAATTTATTTTTAACATATTACAATACTTGATTAGGAAATTATAAACTAATAAGCACAATATCATGTAGGACACCCACGACTAGCAATATGAGCATCCCTGCCATTCCATTCATGTAAACAAGGAGATATACATTGTGAATAACTGCTGATGAGTCCAGTGTATCCCGAAGTTCACCCTAGGTTATGTGGAATCTTAACACTTTCCTGTGAACCAGAAGTAGTTTGGAAAATAAATAACTAAACGAGCAAAGGTGGAATGGTGGTTCAATATTCTAAATCTGTAGTTGATTCAAATGCTTTAAAGTATATATTATAATGTGGTTAAGGTTACCGCGTCCCTCTAGATTTTTCCTTAATATCCGTGACGAAATATTTTGTCACTCTCTTCATAGACAACACAAAATATGGCCAGTTTATGAATCATTTTCTTGGCTGTATGTACAAAATCGGCAAAAAAAAACCATGCAAACTGAAATATCCATTGTGATGAAAACCTTGTCGTTTTTGTTCCTGTCTTTACAGTCAAAGTCACCACAGTTCTAAAATAGAAGATGTGCGCATACGCAAGTACGCCACATTCATTCATGAGTGTCAGAACAAAGGGATGTCTTGCATGTGCTGTACAAGATAATGAGCTTGATCAAGTTTCTCTCGTGAAGTGTACATTTATTATTACCAGCAGAGACATCTTCTGCCCATGATTCAAATTATCAACCTGAATATATACTGAGTATTCAAAATGCACTTCCGCGTCATCAGTCATTTTTCAGCTCAATGTAAATGGGCATTATTTTGACAACATTGTCGTGATGAAACAAAACATCAAACAAAGACTGACATTCTTACTAGCTTCTCTATTAAACAGTGGCCAAAGAGACACCTCATAAAGGTACAAAAGTGTAGTGCCTAAGGGTACTGTCCCAGTGACAAGCCATTGCCGCCGTAAAGGTACAAAACTGGAATTGCTGAACTGAAGCTGACTGAAAGCCATCAGACAGCTACTTTATAGAAGAAGCAAACACTCATCTTCAGTAAAATGAGGGAATTAGCAACCCCAAAAAGGTGGACCATTTAAATAAATGCAGTGCTCTTTCAATGCTGACCTGGTAAATTAAGAGGGGGGGAAAAAAAGCACATGACGGAGAAAAGCAGCATGACATAGGAAGACAGGGCAGTGTCATATTTGATTACGGTGCCAGGTGTATGAATACATTTTGACTTAAATAGCAAAATCAAATCTTGTAGGGCTATATTTTTTGTTCGTTCCACTTGTTAGTAAGCATCGTACTCTCTGGTTCATGGAAAATGATGTAAGATTTTTAGAATAGATGACTATCCCCTGAAATTGGATTCTAGGTGGAAAAAAAGAGGGAATAAATTCATCTAACAGCATTTTTATTCGGACCACCAACAAATGAGCAAATGTATACCAAAAATACTGTGCTTGTAAAATTAAAGACAACTCTCCTTTTGATGCAGTATAGCGTCACACTGCTCTAAACTACAATCACAATAAGTCTTCTATTTTGTCTTATTAGATGTAGCTGAATCTCATGTATTCATTGAGATATCTAAATAGCACCTAATTAAATAAAATGTGAAAAAGAGGGGAGGAAAAATCTAAATCAATCAGACCGTTTTCTCTTCAGTGAAATGGCAGCTAGAAAACTGGAAGACAGAACCGTTACAAGCTATTGAAGCGATCTGCTATGGAAAAGTAATTATAAAAAAGTCAATGAGATTCTTCCACTGCTCTCCATCACCTACAACCTTACATGCTGTCAACACACATGCGTAAACAAAAGCGTACAGAACAGCAGCAGCTGTATCAAATAGTTAAAATAAATCACCACTTCAATGTGCCAAAAAGAGGGTGGAAATAAACAAACCAGCAAAGCGTAGAGAGCCTAATGTTAGGGGCCTCTTTGGTATTGAGAGAAATTACAGGAGCGTTTGATTTGCGCCGAGGTGCCATCCTGAACATATGGCATTTTAATTCTTGCCGGTCTCATCTGGATAACTCGGGGCCCCGTGAATCTCACACCACCATCAGGGAAATATGGGCACAAGTGAAATGCTTAACTGCGAAGGGCTCCAATTTCCCACCTTAATGGGCATTCTCTTCCCATAATTCCCCCACCTCCTCATACTTTTTTCTTTCCTTAAATCCAAGCCTTTGTTTATTTTCCATTTCAGCCTTTTCTTGTTAGTCTCTCCACTCCACCTGTCCTCGACACTTCCCTTATTTGCAGTGATTTACCTACTTAGACAACAAGTGGACTCTAAGGGAAAATAGGCCTCCATCAAAACACATTTTCCACACACACACTAAAAAACTCACACCCATGTAAACCCACATAAGCACACCTGACACATTGCAGAATATGAGCAGTGTGCTGAACAGGTTTGTTGTTGTTCTTTTTTTAATCGTCTGATGCCTTTTGTGTGGGCTGACAGCTTGAGACGAGTGACAAATAAGTCCAGGGCTGGCGTTGTCTTGCTGGGCTGAGCGATCATTTTACACACACGCACGCGCACACAAACACACACAGACAAACACACGCGTATATGTGGTTTACGACGAGCGCATGCACACACGAATAAGGGTCACTTAGATATAATTTGATCAATAACGGTAAAGACATGGTCCACTGAATTTCCTTTTCAAAATCAATTAATTTTACTGATGTATTTGAATTATTGACAGTTGTTATCTATCAAAAGGTCATAATTGTTTCAAAGAATAGTACAAAAATCATTCTAAAGTAATATTTTTCAAACTCTTAATGTCAAAATGTCTTTGCAGTTAGGTGGTTGAAAGGAAGTTTCATTTATTTGTTTTCTTGAAGATGCTAATTACATTTTTATATGGATATCGGTTAACATGCCTTTTCAATGAAAACTAACACAAATGCATCTTAGTGTCTTCGGAGTCCCTTTTTTATTCTTTTACAAACTGTCCTTCTTTGTCAGTCAAACTGTCTTTAGCGTTAATGCCAGTGGAGAGGGCCTTATTGTGTTGTTGCAATACACTGCTGTTTATATCATTACCATTATGCACTTATGTCTTTATCGTTATAAAGTAGCATAAAGTCGTAAAGAAGTATATTTCAAAGGGCCACCACCATTTGGTCTGTGAACGAGGACTGCCTTTGCTAGAAATGCCTCAAATTTTAAATCATCAGCAACTTTTTTTGAAAATAGCACTTCCAGCCTGACTGTTTCAGGATGGAAGACAATCTACCTATTTGGGCAAGCCAGGGCAAATATATTTATATTGCTTATTTTATACACACGGTAACTCAATGTGCTTTACATAATAATTCCATACATTAAAAAATTGCTAAATTATTATTTTTATTTTTTTTACAATTGTATTTACCATGATTAATCAAATGACGAACACATAAAAAAAAACTCATAGCCACAAAAAAAGAGCCCACATCCTAAAGTTAACTGCACAAACACAAGTCTGCCTCAGTCTCTCTCGATCTCATCCCCCACCCCTCCACCAACTCCCCCCGCCCCCTCGCTTCCACAAACACATCCACACTAGACCCTAATCATCTGGTGTCTAGCACTCCGCTGGCGATCACCACTTCACCACACTGCCATCATGGGCCAATTAAGTGGCCATATATCTGTCTAACAGTCTCCTCTGGCTGAATGGGCAGTCCTAAAGTAGGGGTAGTAAGCTGCTACATGAGCCCACCCACAGGTAGCAGTCAATTTGTAGCTTAAAGCCTTGTTGCCACAACACTCCAGGATTATTAGGACTAGTCGCACTATTGAGGATTTCTGTGTGTGTTTGTGTGTATGAGAAACAGCTTGGACGCAGTATTTATGCTTTTTTTTGTATGTAGCCAAGAACATGTATCAGTAAGGAGGGGTTTTCTTTGCAGTGTGTAGGTGCTATTACTAGGACATCATTTTACTTTTTTTTTTTTTCTAAAAATTCCACATTTCCATGTGTATTGATGACGGTACATAGTTAGCTGTGTGTTGTTTTGCTTTTTCTGTGTGTATTCTGGTGTACATTTTGTGCCTTTGTGCCCGCATTTGTGCACATGCAGGCGCAAAATCTCGAGTCATAAAACAAACATTCACCAAGATCCTTTTGGGAATGACCCAGTTGTAAAATTAGGGAGCCATGCCTTCACCCCATAGAAAGAACACAAACATAGTTATCGATGCACACCTAAGGTCAATTATCTGTTGAAAACAATTGATTCAGAAATAGCTGTAATGAAATCACTAGACAGGTCATCAGAATTACCATCACAATTTAGCAAGACTCAATTCAAAAATTGTGAAAAAAATGAAAATGTTGCTCCATAAAAATGTGAACAATTTGTCAGTACAGTTTGTATGCGAGTATGGTTTTACACCACTGCAAACTACAACCACATTTTTTGTTTTTGTTTAGAAAAATCTAAGAAAGCACTGTTTTTTTGCTTGCATTGTGCCGAAACCTTCCTATGTCCAAATTTGGTCAATTTCATATTTTTGTTAACAAATCTATACTATACTATTATCTAAGAATAATAGTAATCTGTAAAATGAATGTGCCAGTTGCATGGATTGACACACTAATAAGTGCAATTTGGCAGCATGGTGATGACGCGCCATGAGTTATGATAGGATAAGTCAAAATTCAGATCTGAGCTTTTCTGGAAAACATACTGGGCTTGAGATGGGTTTCTGCCTCAGCTCACCTTAATTTAACACTCAGCATTCGGATTTGTAACTTTAGCCTTTGCACTGACTGTCAATATTATAATTGCTTGATGAATTGGATAGCTGACTTTCCCAAATTTTTTTGGCTGCAGCACCTGCCTCCAGAAATGTCTGTGCACGTGCCTGACATACAGTATATATTTATGGAAATTTAGTGTTTACTAAGAGGTCAATGAATGTTTAGAGGTAAACAGTTGAATTCCATTGTTAAACTCAACTTAAACTGTATGTTGAAACATATTTTAAGAGGTAGTAAATATGAACAGTACTGTGCCCTATTCATATTTAGGTTAATACTTTAGAACTACCCATTTTTGTTCAGAAAATAGTGAAACCGTACAGCGCTTCTGGTCACTAGTGACATGGAAACGCTCCTCAGTTTGGAACTGTAGAATTCCAATTTCAGCTAACCTTTGTTTATTGGGTGATTTAAAAGGTATAGATTTTCCAAATAAACATGCTCAACCAAAACTTGTCATTTTAGCAATCGCTAAAAAAAAACAACTGGAAAGATAAACAAGCTATCAACATTAAACATTGGCAAAATCTTGTCATAGAGTATATAACACTAGAAAATATCTCTGCATAATAACCAAATGGATAACTTTAAGAAAAACTGGTCACCTTTCATTTAAATGGTGAAGCTTGATGCTTGATTCATGTCTGCCTGGGAAAGAATGTCATACAGAAATGTAATGTAATGTAATATGCAATCTAAATTCAATGTAATGTGACCAAATCATATCTTCTCATCCCTCAGACTACTGTGCATGGCATAGGGTCACTTGCATGTACTTTGAACCCCTATCCTTCTGGCTCCACATCTGGGGATACTGGGCCTGAGTCCCTCTGCTTCTCTTGGGTTGGGTTTTGTCCATGTTGCCTTCCTGAGGGGAACTGGTCCCGGATCTGCTGTCTGTCCCTCTGTGCCGGGGAGGTTCCCGCTGGCCCCACTGAGGGGGCCTCGTCCTGTTCTCCGGTTGTGGGGCTGGTGGCCGTGCTGCTGCGCACCGGGGCTGTGTCCTCCTGTTCCCTCTACCCGGGACACTCTGCTATGGTCGTCGACCCTCTCTTGCTCTGGACAGGGTGGTTGGTGGTCAGTGGTGTTGGTAGGGGGGTGAAGGGGGGGGTTTGCTGGGGAGATTAGCTGTGGGGTGGGGAGTGGCTGCCCCCCTTTTCTCTGGACATTTTTATTACTCACACTGTACATATTTTGCACATTTGGCACATTCACATCTCATTCAGGTTCCCCTGGGGTATTGGCACGAGGTATGATGAGGCGGACGCCAGGCCGGGTGTTGGCACATCTGTGCTGGTCTCCGGTCTGGTCGCTCCCCCCACCTTTCTCTGCCCTGCCGGTCCTCCAGTTTTAATGCATCCTACACCCGCCAGTGGCCGGAGGGCAGTGTCCGGCACTGCTCTCTGACCCGCCATGCTTTTCCCTCACAGATTTTTAATGCACCAGATACATTGGCACATCCTTTGGGGAGCTGGTTGACCTCAGTGGAGGTAACGGTTGCGGGTCATCATTGCCCCGTGACTGTCTTGTCTCATCCCCAACCAGTCTCCCCAATTTTAAGCCACGACAACCTACCACACACAATCACGGTACAGGGACAACGGTTGCCAGTCATCACCCACCCTATTACTAGCCATAGTAATAGGGTGGGTGGTGGGTATTCCCATTCGCAGTTCGTGCTGATTCAAGGCTGATTATGGAGAGATGGACAGTGTCATTATGATTATCGGGGCTGGTTGGTTCAGTTAATGCCATAGTGACTCAAGTGGTGAAAGAAAATTATTCTGTGTCCACACCTTTTTCCAGATTCTCATCAAAAGGTAGTCTGGTACTTCCCTGGCACATACAGGGAAATGTTTTGTATTGTTTGTGCAATCCTGCTAACTGTGTATGTCCTACTACTATTTACTGATTTACGTGAAATTGTCTGTTGTAAAATAGATCTTTCAAAGAACAAAGCGGGTGGTGACTCAAAGTCTTCTGTTTAGTGAACAACACAATCTAATAATTTACCACACCACAGCAGCTGCATTCTACTTCTATTCTCATGTCAGAGGAATCATTGCTGCATTTTTAAATTCAACATATAACCATATGCATCCTTTATGGACCTACCAATGAAGCCCCTTGTCTCAATCTAAGGGGGCAGAAGGGGGATGGGGGACAGAAACTGATGAAGAGCCCTTTTGATACAGTGCTGCAGGCAAAGGAAGAGAAAATTGATTGAACCTTGATGAGAATTATATCAAGGGGCGCGTTCATTTGCAGCAACAGACCTTCTTCACGCATAGCGTAGCAGAGAGACCTGTACATATGTATGATCTGTGCTCGACTGTGATTCACACTCCAAGGGGAGCACAAGGGAATCTTCTTCTGACGTTTCCTCTGATAATACCAGTTTAGACTACATAGCTGTGAATTAGTAATAGGTACAGTGTTGAACCCTTTGAGCAGCAGACCATTTTTTGGCACAATTTCCAATTTCCATCGGAAAGACCATACCTAAATTCAACCAGCGATTGGCATCCACAATGCACCACGGATGAGTCAACGATTCAGATGAAGTCTCTCGCTCTCTCTCTCTCGCTCTCTCCCTCATTAACACAAATACATTTATTTCTTGAATTTGCCAATGACCTTCTCTAATACAATCAAATATGAATGCATATTTATTATGTCTACACACACCCACACACAGAAACACAAACAGACAAACACACCTAAACAAACACACAGTTAAGACAGTGTGGAACAGAACCTATAATAGATGTTTCTGTTGAACTCCGCGATGGTGCTTTGCTGTAGGGTATGTGAATTGTAATATATATATATATATATATATATATATATATATATATATATATATATACATATATATATATATATATATATATACACACAAAACAAAACACAAAATGAAAACAAAACAAAAATACAAGTAGGACATCCTACGATACCAGTGTACATGTTCAGTAGGAGTAGGAAGTAAAAAGCTGATCAGGTATCCCCCTCAACCTTGAGTACAGATTTGACTTTCATAATAATAAAATAGGAAGGAAAAAAAATAGGAATCACAGCAGTCAAGCCAACACAGCCAAGCTTAAACATCATCAAGGTTCTGTTTATACCTTATTTGCATATATTTCTCTTACTCTTGTTATTAACATCTTTCTAAACAGAATCAGGGAGCTACATGTTTTCAGTTTGCTATCATAGTCATTCCACACGTTAACTCCTCTTATAGAGACACATCTCTGTTTTATATTTGGTCTTGTTTTAGAGCTTTTAAATACATGTTCCCCTCAGACAGTGTGCGTATGTGTGTGTGCGTATGTGTGTGTGTGTGTGCATGTGTGTGTGTGTAAATAAGCTACCTCTCACAAGGTCGACAGACAGGTAGACGTTTCTCATTCTAATGAGAAAGTTTCCCATTACAATTGAAAACAAGTTTCTTTCTTTTTTTTTCCATGCTCTGTAAAGTTATTAATATTAACTATTATTAATGGAAAAAAGTAAATAAAAGTAAATAAAATGAGAAAAGCGTGATTTTTATAGCAATGTATAATTTATTTTAGAGTGCTTCCACAATCTGCATGTGATGCATAGTTTGATGCATAGTTTGGCAGGTTGATAGTGTAACGTTTATTGGGGGACATCAAATTGTGCGTAATTTAGAAGAAAACGATGAGTTGAAAGCAGCACCTGCGTCACTTCCGGGTTATCGTAATTTTAAATTACAGCGTTATAAATCAAGATATTTGATAGATATGAGGGGCAACACATCATATCTTTACAAGTTTAACTTGAGGCGAAAGGACGACAAACCTTTATAATCAGTCTCTTATCGGAAGGCGGCTACATTCTAGGAACTTTGAGTTCTTGACTTTCTAGAGGTTTCGTTCTGAGCCCAAACACATAATCAATGCAAGGGGTGAATTTTATACAAGATTTAATCATGAAAAGGGGTTTCTACAGGATAAAACACAGACAAACACAAAACAAACAAGGTATCTACGAACATTGGCAAAGGAAGGGATTTGTGACGTGAGATGAGCAGAATGGGCGTGTAGTGAATGCATATAGCTGAGGACTCCTGGTCTCGTTAATATAAACCAAAATATACACTAATCTGTACTTTTAGTAGACCACAATGTTGGACTTACGTGTCTGGAACACGTTTGAGGGAGGCAAGTCAGGCTCCTGAGTGTTCGGCCGGCCAGGTCCGCACCGTGAGCAGGTGGACTCGACGGAAGGGAGGGAGCAAAACAGGAGGCCGACGAGTTCTCAGGCAGGACGTCTCTCGGGTGATGTTCGGAGACGGACGCAACCACTCAGACTGAGTTCGGGCCCCCAAGCAGGGTGGCTCGGAGCACTTGCAGGAAGCTGCAGCCGGGGATCATCCGATGTGTCCTTGCCACCTCGGGTGAGGTGGGCATCCTGCCTGGCGCGGTCGGGGTGACCAAAAAAGCTTCTGCCCCAAGACTCAAAAAACTTCTCAACTTCTCCCAGCTCCGACCCCTTTTATGGCCAGAGCGGGTCAAAAATGGGGGGCTTACCCCCCACCCCACCCCCCCCTCATTTTTTACCACCTTCGCGAACACCGAGGGGTTGGACTGCCTTTTGCCGTTATTTTTCCATTCTATGATTGTTTTGTGGTTTAAAACCAGTGGAATAAAATAGTAATTATTGGGTTTAAGATAAGACAATTTTCCCACCCTGCATTGTTCCACGCTCATACTCTTTCATGTCTGTAATGAATGTTTCAAATGTTACATGGTGTGGAGAACATCACTATTTTCATGTGACATTTTTGGCGTGGGGTGAGACATTTCATCTGGTTCAGTGAATACAGTCCGAAACCGTGGTGTACTGATAAGAGTCCAACCTGACTTTAAACAGTCATATCAAATCAATTACTGAAACTGCCTTCTTCCATCTGAAGAGCATATCCAGAGTGAAGGCTTGCACGTGCCAAGCAGACCAGGAGAAGCTCATCCATTCTTGTATCTCAAGTAGAGTTGACTATAGTAATGGTCTTATGACCGGACTCCCCAAAAAGAGCATTAAACAGCTGTGGGTCATTCAAAATGCTGCAGCTCAGTTTCTGACCAGAACAAAGTGGTCGACGCATATTACTCAAATTCTAAAGTCTTTAAACTGGATCCCAGTCAGCTTTAAAATAGATTTTAAAGTTCTGCTACTGGTCTATAAATCACTAAATGGTTTAGGTCATGAATACATGAAAGAAATGCTACTGGAATATAAACCCAATTGGGCTCTGAGATTGACAGACTCGGGTCAAATAGTGGAGCAGAGTCCAAAGCAAACATGGTGAAGCAGCATTTAGCTATTATGCTGCACACAAATGGAATACGTTGCCAACAGAGGTGACGTCAGCCCCAAGTGTGAATATTTTAAGTCCAGGTTAAAAACCTCATGGTTTTTTCTCATGGTTTTTTGAGCATTTCCACTTTTAAATTATATTTCTTGCACTGTACGCTGTTTTAATTTTACTTTTATTTTCTCTTTGTTTTAAATGTTTATAAGCTGTTTTTTCCCTTTGTTTTTAAGTAATTTTCATCATGTAACGCACCTTGTGTATGATATACGCTATATAAATACATTTGCTTTGCTTTGGTGCATTCAGCTAAGATTGTGTGTACCTCCTTGGTATGTGTTTGTGCACTTGAACAAGGATTGTGTATACAGGATGCCATCTGGCAGGAGCTCCTCACACCAAGCACTACCATTCTTGTGTGTCGGAACACAAACACTGGATCACAGATTCACATCACTGCTTGCACCATACATCGCCAAAAATAAATACACATCAAAAGCACTACAAATTCACAGATGCCTTGAGAGAACACGTTAATTGCAGTCTGTACATGTCAATCAAATATTTTTTTCACATCCCCCGCTGTTTCATCATTATCTTTTACCTCCATAGCGTCAATTCTCTGTCAACCTGCCCCATAGGGTGGCCTCCAGGGACAGGTGGGATAAATCTAAAGACACTCACAGGTATTTATTGAATATGCAGAATGTAACAGTATGGGACTGTTTGGACCCTAAAGCAGACAGCGCGTTGAAAGCGTTACAGAAAGTCTTCAATCCAATAAAGTTCAAATAAAAGGTGCTACTGATGAGTAGGTATAGTATGTTCACATAAAGTACAAAATAAGAAAACTAGCAACACTACTACTACTAACGAGGAGGGAAAATGTTAATATACAAAGTTCAAATGAAAAGACTCAGAAACACAAAGCGCTACAAACAAGTATAAAAAACAAGGAAGGAGTAGCGCATGGAGGAACACCAGGAATACACCAATTTATGGGGACAAATGAACAGATGAACCTCCTCCGAGAAGCAGTATCTGATAGACAAAGAATAGAACTGTCTGTTGTGTTCCTGGTAGCTCTTAAGACCGGCAAGCTAATTACAATGGCTCTGAGGTGCGTGCCACCTTGCTCAATGCCTGCAACGAGTAAGGGAATCAACAACTGAGAAGAGTAAACTGACTGAAAAAAAGGCAAAGCAAATAAAACTTATGGTGGATGAAAGATGTGGAATAACTACATTCCCAAGATGAAAATGCAACTGATATTGTAATTTGGACATAGACTTTGTCCTAAAACAGTAAGGTCCAGAGGATTAGTTAATTGATGATGGTAGCTGTTTGCACATGTAATAAATCCATGTATTGTTATATTTTAATTAGTTTTTAATATAGAATAATAATATTGTATGTTGTATGTTTCAAAAAGAAAAACTGATCAGTTCTATATTGAGAATTTTGTAAAGTATATAGTAGATCAGATTTCAAGGGAAGAGAATTAAAATGTTTAGAGTAATAGTGCATTGTCAATCTTTATTTGATCCAAAATACTGCATTTCAAAATCTGTGATTTTTGCCTTGAAATTCTAGCACTGCCAAATTAAGAGCTTTATCTTCAATTAACATGGCAAGTAATGGCATTACTTTATGCTGAAAGACAGACTTGTAAACACATCTTACAATAAATCCCATTTCATTTCTTGCTTCCACTAAATAAGTTCCATTTTATTTCTGGTTTCTTGACTTATCGTGTGTGCTTGTGAAGAATAATTTACTAACAACCCACCCTGGTAAAAAGCCAATGAACATAAGTGCGAAACATGATCAAAGCTTAAGTAAAACTGTCTTCAGTATTTCCTTATCCTTTTGTTTACTAAGTTCAACAGCTTTAGAAGGTGAAGCCATGGAAGGACATTTATCAATTTTAGACTTTGGAATAAAACCATTTGGAACTAAGACATTTTAATTTGGAAAGAACTTCTCGTGGTGGTGGAGATTTCGCTTTCAAGACACTATCATAAGAGAAACTGCTCTGCTGACATTGATGCAAAGCTATTTGCTCAAATTATTATGTTGGTCTACTTTCCCTCGCAATTAGAAACCTTTGAGGACAATCTGCTCTGTAAGGACTTGCTAGACTGGTCTCACTTAAATCTAGTCATCAATGTCAGGACCAAAAAAATGTTACACCAGAAAGACTGAAAGACTAAAAAAAATAAGTGGCTATTGTTTAATTTTTATTTATTTATTTATTTTTTGTTCTGTTCAGCTGTTAGGTCAAGTGAAAAGGAGAATCTTTGTCCCTTTTATGCCGGAACAGTTTTACTATGCCACAGTGGAATTTTTAAGCTGCCACTGTGATTCTTTGTATTCTGACGAATTGTTACAGAAAATTTCAGTCAGACAGAACAAAGTTTTAAAGGGGAGGCGGGGCCAGGATTTGAACCCCGGTCCTCAGAACTGTGAGGCAGACGTGCTAAACAGTCAGTCCACCGTGCCGCCCAGATCATTCATAAAAGTTTCAATTTATTTTTGGTCCGTGTTGTTCGAAGATTCATCCATCCATATCCATCCATCCATATAAGCTGCTCCAAGATGGCGCCTACCAGTGTGGTCGCCTCGGTAACGCGCTCTCTAGTATTGTCTTTGTTTTTGTGTTTTTCGTCCGTCTTTGGAGACCTTACACGACTCACTTACACAAGGGGAGACCTGCTAACCATCAAGGAGGCTACTCCGGACTTTCTGTCACCAACTTTCGAAAATCCGCTCAGTTTTTTCCCCGAGTTACTCACCGGAGCGGCGTCCGCGGTTTTCGGCGCATGGAGGCGGAAGCGGCGCCACAAAGGGAAACGAGCCGGCATTCAGGTGAAACTCCGCAAGAGAGGACACAGATTGGGGTTCCCGTCGATCCACCTCGCGAATGTACGCTCCCTAACCAACAAAATGGACGAGCTTCATCTTCTGTTAAAGACCAGTAAAGACTTCGGACGTTCCGCGGCCATGTGCTTCACGGAGACCTGGCTTTGCGACGCTGTTCTTCAACATTCATCGAGCGGACCGCGACATGGAATCATCGGGGAAAACAAAGGGCGGCGGGATATGCCTCCATATCAACGAAAAATGGTGTACGGACGTCACAGTGCTCAGCACACACTCCAGCCCGCATTTGGAGTCGCTGTTTTTGAACTGTAAACCATTCTACTCGCCACGTGAGTTTGCATCGTTCATACTGGTTGGAGTCTATATTACGCCTCAAGCTAACACGAACGCCGCATTGCTAACGCTCACCGAACAAGTCAACGAAATTGAAAAAAAAAACACCCGGACTCACCCCTTATTGTTCTCGGGGACTTTAACAAAGCTAAACTCAACCACGAACTCCCTAAATACAAACAGCACATTGACTGTCCTACTAGGAAAAATAATACTTTAGACCACTGCTACACTACGGTAAAAAACTCATACCGTGCTATACCTCGTGCAGCCCTGGGCTCGTCTGATCACTGCTTAATTCACTTAATACCGACGTACAGGCAAGTACTTAAATGTGCGAAGCCTACAGTGAAAACAGTGAAAAAGTGGAAAAATGATGCCAAGATGGAATTTCAAAGCTGTTTAGACTGCACAGACTGGAGTGTCTTTGAAAATTCAGCTGGCAGCCTGGATGAATATACGGACACTGTCACATCCAATATCAGTTTCTGTGAAGAGGTTTGCGTACCAACAAAATCATTTCGGACATTCAACAACAACAAGCCGTGGTTCACTGCGTGGTTCACGGCCCTGTCCCACTGCGGGGACAGGGCACTGTATAATCGAGCTAGAAACCAGCTTACTAAAGAAATTAACATTGCAAAGAGGATCTATGCAGCAAAGTTGGAAAAACAGTTTAGCGCGAACAACTCTAAATCAGTCTGGCATGCATTCCAATCGCTGACTAATTACAAGCGACGATCCCCCCAAGCTGAGAACAATAGCACACTAGCCAACGACTTGAATACCTTCTACTGCAGATTTGAAAAGGACAGTTTCACACCACACACCCACCCGGCCGCACCCGCGACCACAACCACACCTCTGACTTCTGCGTTAACCATCCATGAACAGGATGTGAGACGCATCTTCAAACAACAGAAGATTAACAAAGCGGCAGAAAGGGACCATGTGTCCCCATCCTGCCTCAAAGTATGCGCGGACCAGCTCGCTCCAGTCTTCACTCAGATCTTCAACAGATCTTTGGAAATGTGCAAAGTTCCATCCTGTTTCAAACGCTCCACCATCATTCCAGTCCCCAAGAAACCTGCAATCTCTGGTCTGAATGAGTACAGGCCTGTCGCTTTGACATCTGTGGTCATGAAGTCCTTTGAACGTCTCGTGCTGGACCACCTCAAGAGTGTCACAGGTCCCCTGCTGGACCCCCTGCAGTTTGCCTACCAAGCGAACAGGTCTGTGGATGATGCAGTCAACATGGGACTGCACTTCATCCTAGAACACCTCGACAGTGCAGGGACCTAAGCGAGGATCCTGTTCGTGGACTTCAGCTCAGCGTTCAACACCATCATCCCTGAACTCCTTTCAACCAAGCTTCTCCAGCTCAGCGTCTCACCTGCCATCTGCCAGTGGATTTACAGCTTTCTGACGGGCAGGACACAGCAGGTCAGGCTGGGGGAGGCCACCTCATCCACACGCAGCATCAGCGCTGGGGCGCCCCAAGGTCGTGTCCTCTCTCCGCTGCTCTTCTCTCTCTACACGAACGACTGCACCTCAGCGAACCCCGACTGTCAAGCTCCTGAAGTTTGCAGATGACACCACTGTCATCGGCCTCATCAAGGACGGTGACGAGTCTGCATATCGACAGGAAGTGGAGCAGCTGGAGCTGTGGTGCGGCCGACACAACCTGGAGCTGAACACGCTCAAGACTGTAGAAATGATCGTGGACTTCAGGAGGCATTCTTCGCCACAGCTGCCCCTCACGTTGTCCAGCTGCCTTGTGTCAACCGTCGAGACCTTCAAGTTCCTGGGAATTACAATCTCTCAGGACCTGAAGTGGGCGACCAACATCAACTCCGTCCTCAAAAAGGCCCAGCAGAGGATGTACTTCCTGCGGCTTCTGAGAAAGCACGGGCTGCCACCGGAGCTGCTGAGACAGTTCTACACAGCGGTCATCGAATCAGTCCTGTGTTCTTCCATCACAGTCTGGTTTGGTGCTGCTACAAAAAAGGACAAACTCCGACTGCAACGGACAATCAAAACTGCTGAAAGAATTGTCGGTACCCGTCTACCCACCATTGAGGACTTGCACGCTGCCAGAACTAAGACAAGGGTGTGCAAAATCCTCTCGGACCGTCTGCACCCCAGTCACCAGCTCTTCCAGCTCTTTCCCTCAGGAAGGCGCTACTGATCAATGCAAACTAGAACTAGTAGACATTCCAACAGCTTCTTCCCTCTTGCGATCAACTTCTTAAACACCTAACCTATAATTCCATTACAACAAGCTGGAAATTTTTTGACTTGAGTTCGTTGTCACATTTCTGTGGGGCCAATTATGTATTACTCGTGCACTCACTGTAGTTGTCTCGCCATGCTGCACTATTTGCATATACTGGCCACTCATGCCAGAGTAGCATCTGCTCCATTTGCACACTGATTGAGGAGTATCTGTAACATTTGCACAACCAACATTGTCCCAGATGATCGCACTACTCGTCACTTTAAACCGCATACACTCCTTGAAGTCTCAGCGCCCTTTGCATAATGGTCGTGGCACCGGACTATTGCAATATTAGTCATTCGAACTGCTCTAAGTGCTAGAGGACTCTGCATCTTTTTGCACAATTGTTTTTTGTCAATGTCCTTATGTCTCCAAAGTGTTCTGTAAATTGACTGTCTGATGTACTAGAGCGGCTCCAACTACCCGAGACAAATTCCTTGTGTGTTTTGGACATACTTGGCAAATAAAGATGATTCTGATTCTGATATAATAATTGTTCTATTATTTAAATTAGGGGAAACGTACAACCCCAATTCCAATGGGGTTGGGACATTGTGATAAAGATAAATAAAAACAGAATGCAATGATTTGCAAATCATGTTCAACCAATCAATACACTACAAAGAAGATATTTAATGTTAAAACTGATCAACTTTATTGTTTTTAGCAAATAATCACTAACTTAGAATTTTATGGCTGCAACACGTTCCAAAAAGCTGGGACAGGTGGCAAAAAAGACTGAGAAAGTTGAGGAATGCTCATCAAACACCTGTTTGGAACATCCCACAGGTGAACAGGCTAATAGGAAACAGGTGGGTGCCATGATTGGGTATAAAATGAGCCTCCCTGAATTGCTCAGTCATTCACAAGCAAAGATGTGGTGAGGTTCACCTCTTTGTGAACAAGTGCATGAGAAAATAGTCGCACAGTTTAAGGACAATGTTCCTCAATGTACAATTGCAAGGAATCATCATCTACGGTCCATAATATCATCAAAAGGTTCAGAGAATGTGGAGAAATCACTGCATGTAAGTGGCAAGGCCGAAAGCCAGCATTGAATGCCCGTGACCTTCGATCCCACTGCATCAAAAAACGACATCAATGTGTAAAGGATATCACCACATGGGCTCAGGAGCACTTCAGAAAACCAATGTCAGTAAATACAGTTCGGCGCTACATCCGTAAGTGCAACTTGAAATTCGACTATCCAAAGCAAAAGCCATGTATCAACAACACTCAGAAACGCCACCGGCTTCTCTGGGCCTGAGCTCATCTACGATGGACTGATGCAAAGTGGAAAAGTGTTCTGTGGTCCGAGAAGTATAAATATCAAATTGTTTTAGGACATTGTGGATGTCGTGTCCTGCGGGCCAAAGAGGAAAAGAACCATGCAGAGTGTTATGGACGCAAAGTTCCAAAGCCAGTGATGGTATGGGACTGTGTTAGCGCCAATGACATGGGTAACTTACACATCTGTGAAGGCACCATTAATGCTGAAAGGTACATACATGTTTTGGAGAAACATATGCTGCCATCCAAGCAACGTCTTTTTCATGGACACCCCTGCTTATTTCAGCAAGACAATTCCAAACCACATTCTGCACGTGTTACAACAGCGTGGCTTCGTAGTAAAAGAGTGCGGGTACTAGACTGGCCTGCCTGCAGTCCAGACTTGTCTCCCATTGAAAATGTGTGCCGCAGAATTTTGTACGACAAAAAATATATATATAATATAAATATAAAATACGACAACGGAGACCCCGGACTGTTGAACAGCTGAAGCTGTTCAACAGTCCGGGGTCTCCGTTGTCCGGGGTCAATCAAGCAAGAATATGAAAGAATTCTACCTACAAAGCTTCAAAAATTAGTGTCCTCAGTTCCCAAACGTTTATTGAATGTTGTTAAAGGAAAAGGTGATGTAACAGTGGTAAACATGACTCTGTCCCAGCTTTTTTGGAACATGTTGCAGGCATAAAATTCTAAGTTAATGATTATTTGCTAAAAACAAAGTTTATCAGTTTGAACATTAAATATCTTTTCTTTGTAGTGTCTTCAATTAAATATAGGTTGAACATGATTTGCAAATAATTTTATTCTGTTTTTATTTATGTTTAACACAACGTCCAAACTTCATTGGAATTGGGGTTGTAAATCATTTCAGTTAGAAGTAGGGCTGTTAACAGGGGTGCACGAACTGGTGTGGATGAGCAGACTATTGGAAAACAAGGTTGTCTCAGTGTGCATCTGCGGAGTGTCTGCCAATATAAGAATAAACAACAGGCTAATTTCCCATTTGTAGAAGTCTGTTTTTTTTTCTCTTTGTGAACTCGAGCAAGTTGGGCCCTTCACTGTAACCTACTGAATGCCATTAATAAGGCATTTTCAACCAGGGAACTGGTTAGTGGACGTTTTTCTATTTTTGTCTTTTTGTATCTTAAAAATAAATAAATAACTGGGGCACTGTCGTTGCATTTGTGAATCTAAATAAATCAGCAATTGAAGTTTCTTCAATTCAAGCTACCACCGCAAGGCTGTCTGGTACCAACCACCCCAGAACATTCAAAGTACAAATTATAGAAATCGCCTTTATCCCCAATGTTGCTGCTGAACTTCAGCAGATGCTCTTTATCATATTCAGCCAACCATCCATTCTTATACCGCTTGTACTCTTGGGTCAGCTGATTTGGGGTGAGGGCTACACCATCGATTGGTCACCAGTCAATTGCAAGACCCATATACAAAGTAGATAAACAACACTCACATTCACACCTCTGGGTAATTTAGAGTCCTCAATTATCCAAAGAAGAATGCCTTTGGAATGTGGGAGGAAGCCACAGTCCCCAGAGAAAACCCACACAAGCACTAGGAGAAGTTGCAAACTTAGGACAAAGATTTTTCAACAGATTCCAAACCGGCTTTGCTGACTGTAAGGCCTAAGTGCCATTAGTTCCCCATGCTGCCTCACCCATATCGGCAGTACATGCCTAAATGCATTGCATTGCCATCCATCCATCCATTTTCTGAGCCGCTTCTCCTCACTAGGGTCGCGGGCGTGCTGGAGCCTATCCCAGCTGTCATCGGGCAGGAGGCGGGGTACACCCTGAACTGGTTGCCAGCCAATCGCAGGGCACATACAAACAGACAACCATTCGCACTCACAGTCATGCCTACGGGCAATTTAGAGTCTCCAATTAATGCATGTTTTTGGGATGTGGGAGGAAACCGGAGTGCCCGGAGAAAACCCACGCAGGCACGGGGAGAACATGCAAACTCCACACAGTTGGAGCCAGGGATTGAACCCGGGTCCTCAGAACTGTGAGGCTGACGCTCTAACCAGTCGGCCACCGTGCCGCCCATTGCATTGCATTACTGCCAATTAATTGGCTTGACCAACCAATGAGGACCAATTAAAGTGCCTGGCGGGTATACTATATGTATTAGAGACTGGAACTTAGAAATTCAATCTTGTGATCATCTGTGCTTACATGAAAAACATTGTTATGAAGCTGAAGAAGATAAAACACAATAATTAGTTACATGGAACATACAGTGAGTAAAAATGTTCTGTAAAGGTTTGGCCCAGGATTGGGTGGGAGTGAGATCAATCTCTGTGGGAATGGAGGGAGCAGGAGTCAAAATCCATTGTGCTGTATATGCAAACTTATATTTCATTTGAATCACAGTATGCCCTGATATCTGTACCGTCTGTGTACAACTGTCAAAGCAGACAAATACATTATTGCAGAAGGTTTTCTTGTCAAAACATTGCATTCATGAATGGCAACTGACTGTCCCTCAACTGCTCCCATTCCATTACGTATTCCTATGAACTTCACACAAACACAAACATGACCAGCTGTTGTTCATGTTCTTTTCTGGAACAGATGTTAGTGAGCAAATCATATATAATATCAGAGAATTGTTGTTTTCGCAGAAATATTTCTATATCACTGGCATCAGGTGGAATCTCCAAAACTATCACTTTCCAGGAAACCAAATTAACGGCATGACTGACTGTCCCTCAACTGCTCCCGCCCCATTGCATATTCCTGTGGACTTCACACGCACAAACATGACCGACCAGCTGTTGTTCATTGTTCTTTTCTGGAACAGATGTATGTGAGAAAATCATATCTAACATCAGAGAATTGTTGGTTTTGCATAAATATTTCTATATCACTTGAATCAGATGGAATCTCCAAAACTATCACTTTTCAGGAAACTAAAAAGACCGATTAAAATTGCATAATTAATTTGTGGGGGAAATAAAACAGACTCACATAGAGACTGACCAATAGTATATTCATTCATTCATTCATTTTCCATACCGCATATCATCACTCGGGTCGCGGGCATGCTGGATCCTATCCCAGCTATCTTCGGGTGAAAGGCGGCCTACACCCTGAACTGGTCGCCAGCCAATTGCAGGGCGCATATAAACAAAGAAGCATTCGCACTCACAGTCACACCTACAGGCAATTTAGAGTCTTCAATTAACCTACCATCCATGTTTTTGGGATGTGGGAGGAAACCGGAGTACCCGGAGAAAACACACGCAAGCACGGGGAGAACATGCAAACTCCACACAGGCGAGGCTGGATTTGAACCCAGGTTCTCAGAATTGTGAGGCTGATGTGCTAACCAGTCGTCCACCGTGCTGCACAATAGCATAGTTTTATGGAAAATATACCGTATTAAGTATCCCCCCCGTCCTATTTTTTCAGAGGATTTTAGGCAGAGGGCAGCATGGTGGAATTTTGGTTACCATATCTGCCTCACAATCAGGAGATAAGGGTTTGAATCTCTGATTGAAAAGCTCCTTGGAGAAGGCATGCTGTCACTGTGCTGGTGTGGTTTTTCTCCTGGTCCTGTAGTTTCCTCTCACATCCCAAAAACCTTAATGTTAGGTTAATTGATAACTCTGAAATCTTCTGGAGGTGTGAATGTGAGTGTCAATAGCTGTTTGTCTATAATTGGCTGGTAACAAGTCCAGGTTGTAGCCTGCCTCTTTCCCAAATTCGGTTCCAGTTCCCTGTGAGCCTAATGTAGACAAGTCATATAGAAAATGGATGGAGGGATGAAAGAGGGATAGGTGGATTTCAGGTAGACAAAAATTTCTACTGAAGGTTTAAAATTCTTCTCAAACAATTGGGATTTCAATTCCCTTTCCTCAAAGGACCAATACCATAGTAAATGTACTTATTGATATTATACAGTATACCTGAACATTCATTCAACATTTCATCATGTTGACGAGTATCGTATTTGTTTTACATTTGTAGTTTAAGCCCACACAGTAGCTCATATTTTGAGTGACATACTTTGTATTTCTTTTTTATCTCCCTCTAGTTTCTTCCATCCATTCATCCATCAATTTTCTACCGCTTATCCGAGGTTGGGTCGGCGGGGCAGTAGCTTTAGCAGGGACGCCCAGACTTCCCCCTCCCCAGGCACTTCATCCACCTCTTCCGAGGAGATCACGAGGCGTTCCCAGGGCAGCTGAAAAATGTAGTCTCTCCAGCATGTCCTCGGTCGTTCCCGGGGTCTCTCTGGGACGTGCCCGGAACACCTCACCAGGCAGGCGTCCGGGAGGCATCCGAATCAGATGCCTCAGCCACGTCATCTGGCTCCTCTCGATGTGGAGGAGCAGCGCCTCTACTCTGAGATCCTCCCGGATGACCGAGCTTCTCACCCTCTCTCTAAGGGAGAGCCCGGACACCCTATGGAGGAAACACATTTCGGCCGCTTGTATCCGGGATCTTTTTCTTTCGGTCACGACCCACAGCTCGCGAACATAGGTGAGGGTAGAAACATAGATCGACCGGTAAATTGAGCGCTTCGCCTTTCGGCTTAGCTCCTTCTTTACCGCGAGGGACCGATACAAAGTCCGCACCACTGCAGACGCTGCACCTATCCGCCTCTCGATTTCCCGTTCCATTCTTCCCTCACTCGTGAACAAGACCCCAAGATACTTGTACTCCTCCACTTGGGGCAAGATCTCGTCCCCGACCTGGAGAGGGCACGCCACTCTTTTCCGACCGAGGACCATGGAGTCTTTCTTTCTTTCTTAGTCCTAATATTTTATTATGCAACACTTGACTCTTTTTTTCTTTCATTATTTACTTCTTGAGGACATTTTAAATTCCATAAACATCTCTACCCATTCGACAAAATCCGTTTTGAAATATTTGATTTAAAAATGTAACTATTGATGGGGTCAGAAGCCTTTGTGCAGTAAATACTGTGATGCCCTCCTCCCTTGCTACAAGGCCAAATAACTTTATTGTGAAAACCTCTACTGATGAGGGTGCACACCTTCACATATTCAAAAAATAGTCTCTCAACAGCAGTGTACAGCTCAAGGCTCTGCCTTTCGAACACTGTGTAAACATTACACACATCAAGACATCAAGAAATTTTCTTCATGCACAAAAGCAGCAGTGGCAGCGGCGGGATGCAGAATCAATTTGGTCTTGTTCAAAAGCTCCACTTGAAGCTGGTGGCAGCCAAGATCGAGTGGAGATGCTAATCGCCAAAAAGGTCTGGATGTAACGCTTCCCCTCCCATTCAGCCCACTTGCCTGTGAAGCCGGGGTCTTAATTATCACCATAGGACATACATTACCAAAGCAAACGCAAATGTCATCAAAACGACAATGGGCTTACAGTTGCCATTATTGCTGGCTGTTAATTGATCTTATCATAATCACATTATCTAATTCAAATAAGGTGCTTTTATATGCAGCTGTGGCCGTTTAGGTTCTCATACAAATTCACTGAGGAGTGAAGATTCAACTCATCTGAGAGCAGAGGGTATTTGTCATGCACAGTTGCCGTTACTTGCTGCACGTACGAATGCATGAAATAAGTTTTACTTGGGTTAGACTTACTTGGACTTACACGAACATTTCCCTTCGCCTGACTAAATTTATGCAATACAAATATGTGATTGTCACCTTTATACGTTAAAAGAAAACTACAATTTGGAAAGATATTTTTCAATCAATACTGTTTTGAGCAAGGGTTGTGTAGTCTGTTGAGTCTGGCAGCTTCAGAATGTTAGGGACAATTTGTGTTGTCTGATTGAAGAGCGATCAATTTACAAATTATCAGATTGTTGGTTTTACAACACAATTTATACAGCTGTGTCAACATTTATTTAATCTTAAGGAATTAAATGTAGTTTATGGTAGGTTGATTGCGGACACTAAATTCCCCATAGGTGTGAATGTGAGTGTGAATGGTTGTTTGTTTATATGTGCCCTGCGATTGGCTGGCAACCAGTTCAGGGTGTACACCGCCTCTCGCCTGAAGATAGCTGGGACAGGCTCCAGCACGCCCGCGACCCCAGTGAGGATAAGGGGTACAGAAAATGGATGGATGGATAAATAAATTAAATATTCCAGCAAAAGGAATTTACGTACTGTGTATGCACTGTATATTTTCTAATGCTAAGTAATCAATATCCTCATTCTATATGAGGCCAGTTTGAAGTGACTATTGCAGAGAATTGTGTTGTTGCTTTTTTTTTTGTTATTTTTTACACTGATCTCCACACATTTGGAATAGTCAAGAACATGAATGTCACTTATTTTTAATAATTTCCTATTACACCAAAAACATGACAATCCCAGAAGGCAAATTCATTTTTGCAGAGGAGCTTTGGGTCACATGGTTGCTACAAGTTTACTGACTTCCATACTGTCGATGTGTGTTTGCAACTAGACAGTAATGTACAAAGTCATGCCAAAATTGTTTATGTCATCATTGTTTGGTTTGGAATCCATTCCTTGGTGTGTTTTTGCGTGTCATCGATACATACGATGTAATCTGAAGGAGGTTACCAAATGTAAGGTAGTGGTAGGGGAAAGTGTGGCTAGACAGCATAGGACGGTGGGGAGGAAGATTAGTAAGATAAAGGCAGAGCAGAGAATCATGTGGTGGAAGCTGAGACAGGACGAGTGTTGTGCAGCTTTTCGGGAAGAGGTGAGACAGGCTCTCGGTGGACAGGAGGAGCTTCCAGAAGACTGGACCATTGCAGCCAAGGTGATCAACGAAGCAGGCAGGAGAGTGGTTGGTGTATCTTCTGGCAGGAAAGGAGAGAAAGAGACTTGGTGGTGGAACCTCACAGTACAGGAAATAATACAAGGAAAAAGGTTAGCAAAGAAGAAGTGGGAGACTCAGAGGACCGAGGAGAGGCGAAAGAAATACATTGAGATGCGACATAGGGCAAAGGTAGAGGTGGCAAAGGCCAAACAATAGACATAATGACATGTATGCCAGGTTGGACACTAAAGAAGGAGAAAATGATCTATACAGGTTGGCCAGACAGAGAGATAGAGATGGGAAGGATGTGCAGCAGGTTAGGGTTATTCAGGATAGAGATGGAAATATGTTGACTGGTGCCAGTAGTGTGCTAGATAGATGGAAAGAATACTTTGAGGAGGTAATGAATGAGGAAAATGAGAGAGAAGGGAGAGTAGAAGAGGCAAGTGTGGTGGACCAGGAAGTGGCAATGATTAGTAAGGGGGACGTTAGAAAGGCATTGAAGAGGATGAAAAACGGACAGGCAGTTGGTCCTGATGACATTCCTCTGGAGGTATGGAAAAATCTAGGAGAGCTACCTGTGGAGTTTTTGACCAGCTTGTTCAATAGAATTCTAGTGCGTGAGAAGATGCCTGAGGAATGGTGGAAAAGTGTGCTGGTGCCCATTTTTAAGAACAAGGGTGATGTGCAGAGCTGTGGGAACCATAGAGGAATAAACACAATGAAGTTATGGGACAGAGTAGTGGAGGCTAGACTCAGGACAGAAGTGAGTATTTGCGAGCAACAGTATGGTTTCATGCCTAGAAAGAGTACCACAGATGCATTATTTGCCTTGAGGATGTTGATGGAAAAGTACAGAGGAGGTCAGAAGGAGTTACATTGTGTCTTTGTAGATCTAGCGAAAGCCTATGACAG